>NW_028186535.1:4839277-4857868 GCF_003343005.1 Rhea americana
AAAAAAAAAAAAAAAAGAAAAATAAAAGAAAAAAAATAAAAGAAAAAATGTGATACTCTTCCACTTTCCTAAACAGTACAGTTACAATTGTTTAATGTCTGCACAAACATTTGAATCAATTCAGGAAACTTGCAAATGCAGCAGAAAAATCTCACTTAATATTTGTCCAGACATATTAAAGCTAATGAAATTAGACTCTACACAATCCTCTGAATGCTTTATCATTATGGATATGAGGAGATGCATTCAGTACTTTGACTCGGGGGGAACTCAGAAGCTTCTGTGCTCAGGTACTCCCCAGCAGCTTTCTATCTCGTCTTTGAGAGAGGACTGGGGAGAACATCAGCATCTACTCACGCCATAGTTTCTATGATAAGGAATGTCAGGAATATGAAGCAAATATGAGTCATGGTGGTATGCAGATGGCAAAGGCTGAGAATCTGGGCATACCACAGCATACACATACCAGTCCGTTCAGATGAAGTATCTTTCTTAGAGCTTGTGCATCTATCTCCTCAGAGTTTAGCTCAGACCTTCTGATGACAATGACGTTTTTGCACTAATTAAAGAATACACTAAGGAAGGAAATACCATTCATTTCTTGCAGTTTCCAAGAAATGTTTCGCCATAATGGACTAGAATTCTGATGAGTTGCAGACAGGCTTTGCAGAGAAAAAGGGAAAAAGTCATTGATGCCTAGTATACGTATCTATGCAAGCAAAGCATAATGTCCATAGTCATTCGAACAGCTGGAGATCTCCAAGTGAATCAGAAGAGCAAGTGAAGTCAGTGGGGCTAGTACTTACAAATTAACGTAATACCACTCCTGTAAATTAACAGATGTATCGGTCAATGTACAATAACTGCAAATCAATAAATTGTCTAGTAAACTGAAATTTTAACAATTGATAAATGTCTACATGAGTCATTGACAATATTATAGTATATAAAAGCAGAAGTGCTAAAAAACTCAGGTCTTGGGGATACAATTTTAATAAGGAACAATGGGGTCAACCAAACATGATTCAGTGCTATTTGCAGTTTTATATTGTAAATGACATAAAACAGGTTCATTAAAAGCCTCCTGTGTGTGTTGTGTGTGTGTGTGTGTGTGTGTGTGTGTGTTTTTCTTAATAAATAAGTAACTTCCATTCCTGAATGATCACTGAACAGCATCCTGAAGATTATAGGAACTATGTGATTTGAAAATATCTGGAGAATTTGATTTGGAGATATGAATTTGACTATTGAATACCAAGGTTTTCACGTGAGAATACCCTCTCCCTTTCTACTCCTACAGCAAGGGCAAAAAGCCTCAGTGTTCCTCTGGAGACTCCTCTTTGAAAGCTAAGCAAGAGAACAAGGGGATAGATCCATTGATTTGGAATCAATGGACTAAATTATTTTAATAATTTAAAGTTATTAAATGTTAAGGTTTAAAATTAAAGACACTCAGTCATACTTCCCTCCTGATTCACAAGTTATTTCTATTACCTGTGTGATCACAGTAAAGATACAGAAACTATGCAAGTCCTAGTAAAAACTAAATCACACACAGTATGATCCCTTGAAACTTCTAATTGCTCTCATGGTTTTTGTTTGTTTGGTCAAGTGTTTGTTTATTCAGATTTGCAGATTATGTTTCCTCTTTATGCACATTATGGATGAATAATTTCTGTTTTGCCTTCTTCCAAACCACTCTAAGGTTGTAGATTTCAATTTTAACATAACTTTCATTCTGCTTGAGAGAAACTAATAAAGCAAAAACAGACGGACAGACTGAAAAAAACCCTAAATCCTCTGAGTCAGAGGCTGTCTATTTAGAATATGTTTATTCAAAACCTAGCACAATGGAGTTCTGTTCTCATGACTGGGCCTCCTGTATGTTGCTGTGATACTAATAATAAATTGTTATAAGCACAGGGAGTAAAAATTTTTATGCATCCAAGTGACAAGGAAACTCTGACCCCCTTTTCAAAAGCACCTAAATTGCCTTCAGAGTCTGAATGCCATTTACTTTCTTATATACAATGACACTTTTGAAAATGTTACGTAGGTTGTAAAATGGATCAGTGACTGAGCCAAGACTGAGATACTCTGAATAAAGATGCTGAAAGTAGGAAAAAGAAAAATCCAATTTAAATGCATAATACATAGACACACACACAAATGCACACTCACCAATTGCATATCCTGCACTTAACAACGTAGGATTCTCTTTACCTGGAAATATTTTGCGTTAGCCGAATCATCTTTCTGAGAAGAAAGTAGGCTTACATTACAAGGGAAAAAAAGTACTTTTGAGTTTAAACCAGCTTTGTGAACCTTATGAACCTATAAACTGTGAAGCTTGCAAAATTTCAAACCACAGAAGTTCCACTGTACTCCAGGAAAAAAAAAAAAAAAAAAAAAGGCTTATTTTCAATGCTTCCCACTTCTCCTGTTTGCTTTCAGTTCCTGGTTCCTGATGGCCAAATATGATACACCACACATGTACTGCTAAGCACCTGCTGAGCAAATTCTAAATTGTCATACAGTGAAACAGGCAAGTTCAACATATTATCTGAGATGGTCACAGATGGCCACAAGAGACTTACTAAAATTCTTCCCTAAAATTTAATGCAAGTTTAGAAATGTGAAAAGAGGAAAGTGATAACTGAGAAGTACTATGCTGTAAAGCTCTTTTTTATTTTCATCATTACTAATTCAATTTCAGTACCTAGTAGCAGTGTATACATATTCTTACTATGAGAAGCCTTAAAGGTGTGCATGATATCACAGGCTTCTTTTCAGACTTTGCTTGCTACTTTTCACAGTTTTATTCCTAATGTGAGCTTCCCAGAGTTAAAAAAAATGTAGCTCTGTCGGAGTGACCCAAATCTATTTCTGTCTTATCAAAACTCTACAAAGTATTGGGTATTTGCAAGGCCGAACCATCATTTGTCCCAAATTTTTGTATAACTTAGACCCAATTTTATCAGTTTGAAAATGTTAATGAAACTCCAAACCAGGCAAACTTCACATTTCCAGATAGTGTCATGCTTGGATAGGATTTTTCAGGGGTTGGCCATCTTCTTACCTCCAGATATTTCTCAAGAATCAGGTTAGGTGATTGCTCAGCCCCTTGGCCATATTTCTCTGAGGTGTCCCTTATTTTAATAGACAATCAACAGCAATGAAAAAGATTAATGAAGTGATTATCAACATGCTGTTATCACTATTATAATCAGAGCAGTTCTGACTTCATTTTTCATAAGATCTTTGTGTTAATATTTTCCTGAAATATAGGCTTGGATAAGAACAGACTGGATGACTCGTGAACAAGGTAAAAGAGAAATAAAGGTAGTTTACTGGAGAAGTTTTTTTAAAGACTCTAGCAGATGTAATGTTGAGAACAAATGAGGTTTGCAACACTCTTGGTTGCCCTGTGTTCCTAAGAGGCTTTCTTGTCTTGTAGTGTTTTCTTTTTTAATTTTGTGATCAACAGAACTGTTGCAACTATTTTTATCAGACAAGGCATTCATCTCAGTTATCTGTGCCACCGTGATCTGAAAAGATGAGTAGAATACACTTTCTTTAAGGAAGTCTCTGAGACTCTATGGTAGACTGTCCTGACCGCTCAGATTCATCAGATATACCATAGGGATCTCATTAGGGGCTAATATCCACTTTCAGGTGTTGTTTAAGAGCCAGTATGGTCCTTTAAATCCCCAGTCTGTGCTGGGTCCTAACTACCTGAGAAAGTGCTTGCTTGTCTTAGGGAGCTAAGACAGTCAAGTCTAGCTGTTGCACACTTGCTAATAGTAGTTGCAGAAACTCCAATCTGACTGAACCCAGATGATTTTCAGAGCCTTAACTCTTTCGCCTTTCGGCTACTAAAGCCTGGGTAAGTTGGCCTTCAGGGAACAGTGCAGGACAGAGTCACACACTTACGCTGCTGCCCACTGACTTGCTTTTCGAGCTAGCAGTTACTAAAAGCTGCTCAATATTGTTTTCTAACATAAACTGGAGAGAATGGGAATGTTTTGAAAAACGAAAATTAGTAAAACAAAACCACAAACTCCCTACAACTGTACTGCTCTGTGAGGACTATAACTTCGCATGACTATGTTATTTGATTATTTTCCAAGTAGACAAGTATCTACTTCATACACTGCTTGCACTAGTGATATTAATTAGTTTTTTTTTTTCCCTCCACAAGTAAAGAGTACATGGATTAAAAGAATACAAAGACAGCTAAGCCCTGGCCTTCTGTATAGTAGTGGCAGTGGCAAAGAGCAGAGTGCTGGGTTCTGGTCACAATATTGCATAGATATTTGATCTTCTTCCATATGATCCCTCTCAGTCCAGCACTTAACATAAACAGCATATTCACAAGATGGGTTTAAAAATAATAGCAATAATAAGGAAGGGTTGAATGGAAGGGACACGTTGCCTGTCTTACAATAAAATTAGTTTTTAAATAAAATGGGTTTCTAGGTCTTCTCAGCTGGGGTTAGCATATCCAGCTGAGTCAAGTATGTTCTTCAGCTGTGTGAAGAAATACATTGAATATAGGCAGTTGCCAACTACAAGTACTTCTGAACCAAAATAAATTTTTGCTGTTAACCTCTTGCATGCTACTTTTATGAAGTATTCAGGGACAATAAGGCTTGTCTGCTGTGTCTATTGGCTTTAATTTATAGTACAGCTATTTTACCATCCCCTCCTATCTTTATTTCAATCAAAAAGCCATGCACTGGCAAGTTATTATTCATCATTTCTCAGCACACTACTGCCTAGGCACCTAATCAAAGATCAATTGCACTATGTAATGTACAGACCTATAACAAAGAAAACAGTCTCTGCCTCAGGCAGTTACAGTCTATGTGGCAAATACAACATGTAAACACAACTGATAAACAGTATAGATGACAAATGAAAAATGAAATGAATAGAATTTATCAGAAAAACAAATGACCCAACTCCTTACCTCTCCAGTATCCAACCCTAACACTTGATTTTGAAGCCCTAGGTAAGAAATTTAATATTTTATGCCTGCATGCATATAAATTTCATGAATAAAAAATGACAATTATTTTATATATATCTAGAATCCATATACATATATATTACATAAAAAGTTGAAAATTAGTGACAAAGACTAATAGCAATCATATACTTTGCATGTATATGGAATTCATCTAATCATGAGTGCACGTAGGTTGGAGGGTTTTTTTGTACATCTTGGCTCATTGTATGTATAGAACTAATATATATAAATACACTTCAACATCATTATCCTATTTTATACTTATAAAGATGGAGGAAGGATGGAGAAAAGGCTGTATATGGGTTGTGAAAAGTAGCCTAGAGAGCAAGAGATATAGAATTGAAAAAGAGTGACGGAGTGACGTTTGACACATTATCCATATGTGTACTCACTAGGAAATGATTCTTAATTTTCATCATAATTGTTGTTTTTAGTGTATATTTCATTGATCTGGTTGCACTGATTCCAGTGAGAGATGCCATCGTACAAAGGCATTAAGCAAACAACAAACACAGGTTGATATCCCGCTTAGCAATCATAGAAGACCCAGTAGTAAAGTGAGTCAGTGAAAAAATTCAAGTACTGTGTTGTAAAAGGCCCTGGAAATTAAAACAGGTTTGTCTCATTTAGTTCATTGAGATGACTCTTCTAATACCGCTGTGTGCATATCTAAGGTGAAAAGAAGGGCTGCACATACATTGTTTAGGTTGCTCAACACCACCAAGCCTAGCAACTACTACCCTCCTCTTCCCTGCCTTGTTTTTACAAGAGGTGTCATTTAGAAGATTGACACGTACTTTATGTATTTGACTAAATATTCATATTTAACATCCCAGCCTTTTACAGATGGAGAAATGAATATGGATTGATCCAGAATAGAAATGGAAATGGAATGAAGGCATTTTGACATCTGATCTACTGCTTCACTTGACAGAGAAACAGACACAGAAAACAGCTGTTTCCAGCTGTTACTTCTTTTGTAGACCTAATTCTGAAAATAGCCCACATTTTATGGAGGGTAACTGAGGAATGACTTAGATTACAGCTATTCTACCATATAAAATAAGACCAGGGCACAAACTGAAGTTCAGTGCGGTACAGCACAGTACAGTACAATGATCATTACATTCTTTTATCATTACCACACTCCCTAGCATGGTTTTGGCACCTGCCAGACGATGCCTGGACAGGGTTTGGGTGATATCACCAGTCAGAACTAATCCCACTAGGCAGCTTGAAAGCTACCTCTCTGTCCTTTGAGCAGAACAGAGGCTAGCTACATGGATGCAAGCCAGGACATACCGTTTGCCCTCAGAAGCAGACAAAAGTCTCTGATCCTTTTTATTCATTTATTAGTCATAGCTTTTCTGAAGAACGGGATCTGTCTGCATGGTTTCAGGCTTTTGGAATTTTTCTTTGCCCACTTGATCAGTCTCTAAAATCTCTAGATATTCAGTTTTGCAGCTGTTCAGGGTGGTACTGATGGTATGTAAACACCCAAAATTTTCACATGCCATTCAAGAGTGCTAAGATTATAGAGTCTCTAAAAAGTCCATTGATAGGATAAAATGAAAGCGTAGTAATTGCCTACATTTACCTAAGTATATAGCAAACATATACACAGACTAAAATGGATTTTAAATCAGTATCTTCATTTTTTTTTCAGATATGGAGAAATTTAAAGGGTAGATGTAGAGGAAAGTCTCTATTTTAGCTATGTAATTTCACATCCTGGGAAGATGCCCATGAAATCCACATCCACGTCTCTACATCTTTTACTGAAAGGAGACTGGGAGACTGCACATCACAGACACATTTGAAGTGCTAAATTAACACTTTCTCCCTATTCCCAAGTATATTTTGAGAGCCAGGGTAGGACAAGACCATTCCCAATAGGCCATACAGCTAAAATGACCATGTGTTAAGGGATAAAATACATTATTACATGGCTGCAGGGTATTCTGTGCCTTTTGGCCCCAACAGAAGAGAACAGTCCAGAGGTGTTTAATATAACGGAGTTTAGTCACAGCCTTTCCCAGCCAGCTGGTTATGAGACCAGGACTTGATAGAGGACCTGTTTTCCACCTGTATGAAAACCAGTGGCTAGCTTCCTAACAGCTCTGTATGATCTTGTAACCTAAATGCCAGGAAGACTTAATCAGTGAGTCAATTACAAAAATCAGCTAACTTCTTCAGAAAGAGTTTTGCAGGTTTTAGGAGTTTATGTGGGTTCAGAAGTACACTGGCCAAATACTTGGAAAATAAAGACAGTGAGCATGGTTAAGCAAACAGAAACTACATCCAGCTCAGCAAATCCCCTGAACTGAAAGTAGTTGTACGTTAGGAAAGTACAGTTAAGAAGAGTCACATACACAGTGTGCTTACGCTAAGTATCTGCTTGTGGACACTACTGGCAAGAGAATGCTGGACTAAACCCGTAATGGTTATTATGTTATCTTTTAAGTTGTGTTATGTATCTGTATACGTATGGATACATACACAGACACAGTCAGACAGTCACTCACATACACACACACATGCACACATGCACAGATAAGCACTTTAAGAAGGTTTCCTTAGGTCAAATACACACAGACTTTCTGTTGGACGATCAGCAAATAATAACTGAATCTTTTGGAAGTTATAAAAATTTACATCCAAATTTCAAAATAAAACTTGAACAAAAGGTCAATGACTACAAATTAACAATCTCAGAGCTCTAAGTCTATATTCTTAAACTATTCTTGGTTTAAAGAGAAGAATAAATCAATACATTCATATTATATGTCTTTTTTATCCAAGTCCCCCACTGAGTAAATGATAGTTAAGCACACTTGCATATGGTGTCTGAAAAGAAAATGAGCATTTTTTGCTGGTTAATTTGAAGTGTAGTTGTCTGATTAATTTTAATGCAGTTATTACCTAATAAACTATTTTAGTAGGAAAGGCTGTAAATAGTGCTTTTCTTCCCTAGCTGGTGTCTTTTATATATTTTCAGATATTTTTTCCTAAGGTTTGTTGTTGTTTTCAGAAAAGGAATAAAGCACTCTTTATCACCAAATCTATGTACTTTGGGGTCTGTATCTCAGAGGTACTTCATGAACTTAATCAAAAAAAAAATTACAGAGTTGTAGCCAGGAAAAAATAGAGAAGCAAAGCACTGACAGTAAATTACATTGAAAAGGCATAAATCATTTTTATCTGTCTGCCTATATTCAATACTTTTATATTTCAACACAAAGAATGCATGTACTTCTTTGTGGAATAAGCCTTATAGCTGGAATTCCAAGCAGCAGCTGAGGATATTCAAAAAAAAAAAAAAAAAAAAAAAAAAAAAAAAAAAAAAAAAAAAAAAAAAAAAAAAAAAAAAAAAAAAAAAAAGAGAGAGAGAGAGCAATCATTCTGTTTTAGCTAATCCAAATGTCAGCGACCATGGCTGAAACTGCCTAGATTTTCTGTCATCCTTGCAAATTGTGAATAGAAGGGTCAGTATTTGGCACCCAAATTAGCAAATATGGCCAGCAACACTTTGTGAGGATGTCAGACATTCTTTCGCTGATTGTTGCGGCTGCTCCGTGAGCACCAGGAGCAGGAGGGCAAAGAGAGCTCAGGCAGCCCTGGAATTCTCAGATTCCAGCTGCAAGTTTCATAACATGCCACGATTTTATCCCCCATGACCACTTGGACTGTTTTGGGTTTTCTTCGCTTTTCTTTTTCCCCCCCCTAAAGAACTAGAGATATTCTTTGACCATTCTTCTAAAAGCGGAGGCACTTCTTTGTCTGCCGTTCCAAGAGGAGGGCTCTTTTACACCGTATTCATCTCCTAGCTGGGACTGCCAATTATAGCTCCACCTGGGTTCAGGAATAAAGGATGTCAGACTAAAGCCTTTGTCCTTTTTTGACTGCTTTATACTGCTATTACATTGATTGCTCTTTGTTTCCCTGTAACTGGGGTCTTACGATTGCAGTCCACCTCCTTCTCTCCTACCAGACTCTCTACTTCTTGTTCCAAGCTGTTTTTCTTCCCTCATCTTTTCTTTTTTCCCCTCTTTTTTTCATTATTACTATTAATATTTGGAAGATATTGAGTTTTGATGCAAATCACTCTCCTAGCTCTGAACCACCTCTTTGTGATTTCAAACCACACTTAGAGGCAAGCAAAGGTAAGTTAGCAGTGAGATCGACATTGACACTATCTTTACCGGGGGATAATTCACTACTCTACTTGCCATTCACACTTGTGATATAAACACTTTTAATATCATTTTCTGTCCATTTTAGAGACCTAATGTGGATTTTTCTGAATTAGAACTGAATCCCTGCCCCTTTGTGGTTTGTTCACATCTTCCTGAAGAGCAGAGTAGGAAAGCTTCAGCCAGCAATGTCAATAGAACCCTATAAAGATTAATAGGGTACCTGAAAAGCAACAAGGACTTTGAGTGATTTCAAGGATTCCAAAGACTCAAGAAATCAATTTCAGTGAAATTGTCCTTGCTAATTTACTAGCTGATAGTATGTGACACCTCTGCACTCTAGTAAGAACACTGAGCAATATAAAGATAAAGAGTTTTGTGTATGTCTTTTGCAATCAAGACCACAAATGAAAATTAATGCTAGCTAAATCCATATGGATAGAAAGATAAAGAATACTTTCTAATACCTATCTATTTGGGGGAAAAAAAAAAAAAGTTGGCTCTGTTATTATCTTGACTTCTAGTAAAGAGAAACAAATCAGTAATGGAAAATAAATTACAGGGAATAGCTAAACATGAGTGGGATATTGTCCTACCTATTAAATCTTATATATTATATCAGAACTGCTGCAGCATTGCTTTAGCACCAAAGAACTGTGTGAGGCTGCTGGAAAAAAAAAAAAAAAAAAAAAAAAAAAAACAGCAGTTCCTGACAAAACAATTTGGATGCTGGTAGAGTTGATCTTGTCATTGTTTCATTGCACATTAACAAAGACACTAGCTCATGCTAGAGGCTCAAAATAGGTTAAAAGCAATCCATAAAATAAAATCTCTCCTCTGATGATGTCGTAGGTATTAAAATTCTGTTTATAGTGAAGATTTTTATATGTCCTAATTACATACTGGAACTAGCTATTGTCAGTTCTGCCGTGCTGAAAGAACCTTAACGATGACATTATAGTTTGAATAGAATTTTTAAGCAGATCTAATGTAAAAAGAGATGTAATTAATCAAATTTTAAGTTTACTTGATAGAGAATAGAGATATACTGTATCTTCCCTAATATTTTTGCAGTCTTTCTGATGTAAAGAATGTCTGGAGTTATGAACTTTCAAAAACAAAGTAGAAAATAAAGCTACTGATGTCTCAGAGAATTGCACAAGGAAGAAAATACCTAAGTAAGTAGCACATTTCTTTTTTCAATTTCTATATATTTTCATATATTTTACATTTTTTATTATCCATATGAAATATTTCATTAGGATTGGCAAGGTCATTGCTCAGGTTGGCGTTCCAGTGTGCCAACTAATCTGCACATTTGCAGAGAATAAGAGCATAGCCTGAAAAAAATGAAATAGGACGGATAGATGAGATGTAAGCAGGTGAGGTGGGGGAAAGAGAGTCATTTAACACACCCTGCTGGATGTTACAGTACAAACTAGCTGTGTAAGAATTTTTTGTCAATATCAGTGGCACCATTCACATTCCACCATTTCATTGAAAGGCGCTGGATTAAAAAGGTGTCACACTGGTCTTTTCTTCTTTTCTTTTAGTTTAGTTAAGAAAAAGACGTGCTTCAGATAAATCTGATAAACTTTGCATAGCTTGTATATATGCACATATTGTCTGTAAGTACACATATTGCCCCGAAACAGGCACACACACACACATAATATACTACAGAATATGCATACAGATGCATGTGTAAAGACTATGTACAGACACGTATCAAACTTCATTGCTTTGTAATGAAAGAGAAAACTTTTGACCCTCAAAGCATAGCAAACATTGTGATCTTTGCTGTATGCCTAAGTAAATGTTCCAGGTTTTAAGGTTAGCTGTGCACAGTTCAGGTTTAAGCTTCAGGATTTGTGTGTTTGAATCCCACATACCGCACAGCCTTCTCAGTGTGTCTAGGCTTGTGCGAGTAATGAAGGTTAATCACCAAAGCATGTGGCAGCGCGAGGACGACGCAGAGCGGTGAGCAGACCCAAGCGCCCGTCTCTCATCACGGCTGGCTGTGCTGTTCACTTACATGTATTGCTCAGCTTGGCACCATCTCAATCTGCACCCTCGTTAAAATAAAATGTGTCTAATGAGCAAGCCTCACAGATCTATTTCATATATGCCAGGTTCACAGGCCTCATCCGCACTGATGAAAGGTACTGAAAAACTTGTTAAAAGCAAGAGAAAAAAGAGAAGCAGGGCAGTTAGAAATAATAGCCGCTGTGCTACTACGAATGGTGCCAGAAGCTGCCTTAAAAATACAATTTAAAACTAAAAATCGGAAAGGAAACTCAAATAAATATAACAAAAGCATAAGGAGGTCATGCAGCTCCCATTCATTTGTGCTATTCAAATAACCATCACATTAAAATGACGTTACTGCCAGAAGAGTGGCAGTTCAAACAAAAACATCTGCTTCCTATGAGTCGTCTGAGTAACATCCATGGAGCATACCACGCAAATGTATTTGAAGTGCAGGTGTGGGAGTTTTAATCTCTGCATTCTTTTGCTGGATTTACCACAGACTTCACGCAGGACCTTAAGCAAGTCACTTAACATTGCTAAGCTAGCGTCTCTTCATCTGCTAAACAAACACAGCAAAAGATGACAGGGTTAAAACAGAACTGATCCCACTGAAGGTGCTGGAAATCTGTTCTGGATTAGAAGTATCAGTACACCTCCAGTCAGTTAATTTATGATCATTAATGCTTACGATATATTTTGCAGTCCTTGAATAAATAGCCAGACATGGAAAAAGGGACACTCTAAAACCACATTTTACTGTTCTACGTGCTGATGACTCATTACTTCTTTGGGAAGGAAGGTCACCACCTCTTGAATCATCAACAAAATGGCAGTAAATTCTGATTTCAGACTGTGTTCAGGACATGAGAGGAGGAAGGAGAGCAAAAAGCCGGAGAGAGCATTTTGCAGATTATTCCTGAGAATTTTAGCTGTCACATTTTTCCACCTTTTTATTGAACTCTAGCACAAGGAGAACTTTTTTGGCTGTGAAAAAGTCCAAAGATGTAGACCTCATACCTTGTCACCTCAAATTTATTGGAAGAGGTCTTCTAGAGGCTATAAACTTCTTCCTGGCAATCCCTAGCTTTCAGCACTTCTATCCAGATGCCCGTGTGGTTTCTGAAAGCTGCTGACTGCTGCTTCTCCCTGGGCCTGAGGTAAGTGTGAGGAGCATGGCAAGGCCAGCTCACCATGGAGAAATGTTTCTGGGCCTGCAGAACTACAGCTTTTCAAATGGGAGAGGCTATGAAAAGAAAACAAGATCAAGGTGTGGCATCTTCATCCTTGCTACCCTCTCTGTAAATAAGCTAGCTATAATCAAGAGGGACCCTGTACTTTTAGGTCCTAGAGGTCACCTTGGAAAAATGCCTCTTTCTATGACTCCATTTCCTTTTATTTTTCCACTTTACTGGAACTCTTTACCATCAGAGATCGCTTCAGAAACTATATGAAATACACCAAGAAGTCATCACAGCAAACCAAAGTCCTGATTATTAAAAAGGATGTATTATGACTGATATTATTGGTAAAGATACAAATAACACCAAAGTTGCTTTTCCATAACCCTTAAAATTATCATGCTTTAAGTGCAATTAACAATCTGACACATGATCTCTTCTAGCTGGTTCACCCCACTAGAAATATCCTGCATAAATGTATTATTTTACATTCAGTTACATCTTGAATTCTTGAGGCAGTTAATGCACTTAACTCAGGTTAATTTAGCTTACGACAGCAATATTTCCAGATCTTCCTCACTTTTACTAAGTTACGTGAAAATCTGGGTCATAAACTAAATTTGTCTGTGGAAGTGGTCATGGCATGTTACACATATCTACACCGCAGTCTTCTTCTACCTCACTGTAATATTATTTCCTGTGAAAGGAAATAATATTCTTATTCATGACTAGGAATATAAATTCTTAGCAATTCTTAGCAGTTCACACATTCTTAATTCAAGCCCCAGATTAAAATATCAAGTATATTGAGTGTAGTTACCTACAGGTTTAAGTGAGTTCAGGAACCTGTGTTTCTTCCCTCTAAAAATGGCGAGACAACTCACTTTTAAAAAAAAAACTCTTACATTTTAATGCATGCATATTAACAGTCGCAATACAGTCATTGCCTTGTCACTATCTTGTTTTGTTTAAAAAGATCAACAGTCTACACACTCATTTGTTACAAGCTCATCTGCCAGTTCCAAGTTGCCTTAACTGGGTGATTCAGACATCCCAGTCACGACTGGGCTCTTAAAAATGCTGATAGCCTCTGTTGAGAAAGGAGTTGCCCTTTGCACTCCCAGAGTTCTTCTGCACTTTTTTTCTGGGTTTTGACCTGCAGCCATCAAATTGGTATTTGAAGTTCAATAAATTCAGGACACTAAACCAGAATCCTATGACCTAAAAGTTGTCTTCTCCATTTGCAAAGCAGTGGCAATACTCCTTTCTTTCCTGTCTATTTTTACAGGCAGATGCCCCTGGAATTAGATCAACACACTCATCCAGGAAAAAAAATAGCATCAGGCCAGAATAAATTATTAGATAGTAGCTCCAAATTTCAATTTTCCCAATTACATTGGGGGAAAAAAAAGTTTTGATTTGCCTTTTTGATTTTCTTTAGATTTACAAGATAGGTTAGAATTTCACTTCACCCTTGCTTAACAACTGTGAAAATAAAATATGTTATAAAACAGCACAATTAGCATCCATACTGTTTAACTGTAAACTCAACATAAGTGGCACATGCACCCTGTTTCTAAGGCACTCACTGCTCTCCCTTACCACATGCTTTTCTACCTAACAACACCGCTCAGGGCAGAGGCCAGGACTCAGCGAAAGATAAGAGTGGGAAACACCCACAGCGGAGATGGAGCCCTTGGGAACTGAGATGACAGACTGCCAGCAAGACAAGAAAGACATGTGTCAGGATGGGAAGGTAACGAGTTCACAGCTTCTCACCTAGCTGAGTGTAAACCAGGACAGTGCTGAAAAGTCTCCAGTTCTGGTTGGTCTAAATATTTTTTCTCTGTCCTTAGCACCTTCTGATTGGATTTTTGCATGCAAATTGTATACTGCTGTGAGCAAATATTTTTAGTAGCAGTAGCAATGGGTCTGGCATTTTTGTCTTTTGCACAGAGTCTGCTAGGTCAAAGGCCAAACGTTTTCAAAATTCAGCTCAAAAATCTCTAAATCAGCAAATTTAGACTTTAGGAGATTGTCATATACAAAAGCTGTCTGTTTTTCCTGTGCTGGTAAAGTTCAAATGTAACAACTCCATGAGGTAAGTAGAAAGGTAGTTTTCACCAGTTTGTCTTACCGCAATATGGAAAGAGGAACTAGCTTACTGAACTGAGCAGATAGTGTTAGTAGTATGATACTAGAACGGATAGTGTACACTCCTAATGCTGTGCAACACGATTTGGCTCACAGGAGCACCGTCAAGAATCTCAGTCTTCACGTGTCTCAGATGACCTCAGCTAAGGTTTCAGGAATTGTGTGTGTATCTGCGAGAGAGCGACAGAGCCTTGGCTGGCATACTGTCACATAGTCTGTGAGAATCATGCGCTGAACAAGTATTTTAAATTATTTTCGTGTCAGGAAAAGAGATGAAGAATATTTAAGGATATGCTTTTATTGGATACCATTCAAAACTCTACCTCTAGGTTTCTATTTTGTAATACATTCCTTTTATGAACGGAAACCGAAGTGGGTCATTTGGCTTGCAAGACAAATCGTTATTTTGAGCTGTGTGCTAATTAGCTCACTTCCACTGATTATCGTTAAGACTTGTGTCTGTAAGCTTCGCATAGGCCAGTAATATGCACATAAAACCAAGAGAATGCAGATGAAAAACGTAGAGTGACTTAAGAAAGATTAAACGTAAGCTGTAAGTACAGAAACATAAGAGACCTAAAAGGAAAAAAACACATATTAAACATCAAATTTAAATCTGCTTTATAGAAGGATTAAATGCTCACTGTGGACTATGAGAGAATCCATTTCTAATGGTGAATTTATATCAGTCCACTGGGAACCCTACCAAGGCACAGCTGACTAATGACTATCATTTTCAGCTGATTTCATTAGTATTTAAGTTATAGCATGGAGTACATTCCCTTTGGTGCACTGAAAGTTAGTGATTTACATACATTCACTCTGAAGATTTTGCTTTGGCTAATATAAAAATGATTTGCTAACTGACTGTGGATTCTTTCTTGTGCTTACCTAAGTCCACCCTTTCAAAAATAAATATTAACTTTTAATATAATGTGTCACAACAGAGTATAATGCCAAGTTATAATAAAATTGAAATGATGCTATCAACCTGAAAGTTTTCTTTTTTTTTTTCTCTTGATTTGATGTGATGTTCTTTGTTGTGCAGTCTGATTACTTGTAAGGGGACTTGTACTTTCTGTACAGTCCATGCAGGATATGTGTCTTTTTTTTTTCTTTACAGTATCCAAATGCAGTTAGAATAAAATACTATAGACAAAGAAGTTTCAATTTATAGACAACTGATTGTGAGCGTCTTAGCAACAATTTCTGTGAAGGAAATTCTGCACCTTTGGTCAGTATGGGTAGTTTTTCAAAAAGACTTAGAAGAACATGCTTAAAGTAAATGGCTGTCTGGCTGCTGCTTCCTGTCATCTTTTTCCTAGATTCCCTATCCAATTAAAAATAAAACCACTCATGCTCACCTTCAATTTTCTGCCCTGCTCTCTCATCTCCTGTCATTACCCACTCAAATAGCACAGCCTACCAAACTAGCTGCTCTTCACACAATTCTTCAGGCTCTTCTGTCTTTGTAGCTTTACCTACACCTGCTTTTTTTTCCATATTGTTCTTCATTTCCCATTCTATTTTCAGTTTCATCCCACAAAGCATCTGATGTAAAACAGGTACCACATCTGTACTGTAAAGAAAGCTCCCTCCATGTCAACTTTTTTCTGAATCTTTCCTCCTGAATCTTTCTTTCTTTGGTGCTGAATCTATCTTCAGCACCATGCAGATCTGGCACACAGACACTGTTAAGTAAATAATATTCTTTCTTAATGTTAATAGCGAAGTCAAGATTCACTGTACACATGCACTAGCTTGATTATACGCCATACTCCGTTTTATTTCTTTTAGTGAGGCTACAAAAAGGTTTGCAATAATATGCAGTTTTCCCCCATTAAAATGCCAGTGCTTAAGCAAGAAGGTGTGTGAAAAAATCAGGGATATACACATAAAACCTTCAGGCAATCCTGCACCTACCGTTACATTCAGAAACACAAAGGGATCAAAACAAAAGTGAGATTTAAGAAGTAGATTCTTAGTTGCACACTAAGACATCAGAAAATGAACAGAAACTGGCCTCAAAGGTTGTGCGGGGTGGGGGGGGGGGGGAATGAGAAGGTAACACACTGTTAGCTGTGTAGAATCACTTGGTATAAATCCTGGCCACATAGGAAAGATCCATGTAAAACACTTCTGATTCTTGTTATTGGCATCAATTACTAGTGTCAGCTAGACATCCTCATCAAAACTGGAATGTTGTAAATAGACAGTGAGAGGTGAGTCCGTATGCCAAAGAACTGACAAGCTAAATAGATAGGGCAGACAAGGGAAAGAGAAGAGTTGTTATTCTTGTGTTATGTCTGGGGTACTGATGCACAGAAAGTTTTTAATATCTGTTTGAATAGTGCAAGAAGACAGAAGTAGGCTGCAAATGCAGATCTCCTATTTCACAGTCTTCTGCCTCAGCCCGTTAGACTCTTCCATCCTCTTCTTTGTTTTCTTCCTGTGTTTTCATTTTATGTTATTTTGATTAGTGGAACTACTCGGGGTTCAATTATTCAAGTAATGAAGCACGCATGAATCAAGAGCATGTAGGACGAAAGTTTTACTTGTTTTTTTTTTAGGATGAATGCATCAAGTTGAAATGAGCCTTTTTCCACATCAACTGCTGCTTCTCTCCACTCTATATAACACTCCTCTGCTTGGATGCTCTTGATAGAAGATTGCTGCTTCAGCAAAAAGCTTTGAAGGTGAAAAAGTTTGTTCTAGGAACCTGGTGTGTTTCTGTTTTGATCCTTTAACAGGAGATCTAATTCTGAAATGGGAGCCTCCATCACTGCTGTTCTCTCTCCCAATAGAGACAGAACTTCCAGTCAACCCTTCAAACCTTTTATAATCTAAGGTACTAATTTATCTTGGTTTAGGGATTGGATGGATCCTAAGCAAAAGATAAAAATAGATTCTCAAAACTAGAAAAAGTTACTGAAATCTTCTAACTACTACAGAAAGGATAAATACACCTCAGTGAAACCACACTAAAAATCCCAAAGAGCATAAAGAAAACATTGTTTTATCCATTTGATGTTGGCTTCTGAGAACACTATAAGAGTCCAGCAGTTTTTTATTTGCTCAGATATTCCAATCTCATTATAATACTCCAGTAAAAGATCTTTAATTTCTAAATCCCAACATGCTTATGCTCTAGCCTTTACTGTGTTGTGGAGTTCAGCTGAGACGGTAGTTCTGTCTCATGCTTCTGTCTGCTAGCAAATGCCCTTTAGCAAATGATACTGCTTTCAAACACTACCTTTCCCTTTGAATTATTTGCAATACCACTGAGTGGTCTGCAGTTTGTTCTCCACCACCACAAATCAGTTTCAAAAATAAACTGCAATATTTTAGATTAAAAAGGAAGTCTCTGAAAATAAAGACTGCCTATATGTCATGCACACTAAATCATTTTGAAAATTCTGACCTCAAACAAAATGTATTATTAGTTAGGCACAAAGAAATCCATTATTTTAGTCTACTGTTATTTTGCCAGCCCTTCAAGTTAGATTTAAATGAACTGAAATCAAAGGAAAGAGAAAGTAACTTCAGTGACTGTTCATAGTGACTGTTGACTACTCTTTGAATTTCAACTTCTTCTATTAATAAATAAGAGGATTTGTGAGCAAGAAGTACACTGTCCTTGAGGGAGGGAAATGTAAGCAGTGTGGACAATAGAAGAACTTTATGAAAATGTAGCTGAATGTTAAGTGAAAGTATTTCTCTACTTTCAATATCCATGATTAATTTAAACTTTTACATTTCTGTTACTTTCAATCATTTCATTTTCTGCTTGTATGAAAGATCAAATTCAGACTGAAACTTGAGATAGAAAATATTTTTCCTATTATCTTCAAAACAGTGTGTTACTGAAAGTGGTGAGGTACGTGAATAAACACTGCCTAAAAGTGCCACCAGGGAGGATGGCAAATAGCAAACAGAAAGGTTTCTTACAACTCAAAAGTCAAAATAAATATTAAGTTTCTCCAGTTCTTGGTTTTATTTAGTT
>NW_028186535.1:4857883-5016325 GCF_003343005.1 Rhea americana
GTGTGTAGAATCACAGGAAGAATTTCATTCATTTGTAAAGCATGTTGAACTGCACAGCCTGCTCTAAATAGCTGAAAACGCTACCTATTTGTTTAAACTGTGATTTAACACTCTGCAGAACTCAGGCTATCCAAATCTTGATGATTAATTGAACCTCATTTAATTTTCCCATTGTATTAGCAATAAAACAGTTTCTAAAATCTTACAGTAAAGTACTTAACCATGATTAACAGTATCACAGTGAGGTCTGAAGTAAGGCTGCAGTTATAGGTGAGGTGATTCTGAAGCTAAAAAGCCTTTAGACCTTCAATGCCAGGCTCAATGCCAGTCTCCCCAATAAGGGAGACTTCAAAACCTCTCTGAGCAAGCTGTTGCAGTGTTTGAGCAGCCTTACACTAAAAATGTTTTTTCTTATGTTCAGATAGAATTTCTTGTGTTAGATCCTCCCTTAGTTTTCTCCTCTCCAGACCAAACAGTTCCAGCTCTCTCTGCTTCTCCTCATATGAGAGATGCTGCAGTTCCTTCATTACTTTTGTGGTCCTTCACTGACTTACTCCAGTAAATCCATTTTTTTGTACTGCGGAGCTCAGCACCAGACACAACACTCAAGATGTAGTCTCACCAGCATTGAGAAGAGGGGAAGGATCACCTCCATCAGCCTACTGGCTCTTCCTAATGCATCGCCGGAGGCTGTGGGACTTTTTGACTGTAATGGCACATTGCTGGCTCTTGTTCACCTTGCTGTCCACCAGGATCTGCTAAGCTATTCTCTAGTTGATTACCTTCTCCCTCCCCAATTCTCCCCAGTACATACTATTACATGCAGTTATTCTTCTCTGTGTACAAGACTTTGCATTTCCATTTGCTGAACTTCACGAGGTTCCTGTCTGCCCATTTCTCCAGCTTGTTGAAGTCCCTGTAAACTGCAGCTCAACCATCTGGTGTACCAGCCACTTCTCCCAGTTTTGTATCATCTCCAGATTTGCTGAAGCTACACTTTACTCCATCATCCAGGTCATTAATGAAGATATTACACATTATTGGACCCAATATTGCTTGGAGACACCACTAGCGACCCGTTTCCAGCTGGACGTTGTATTATTGTGTTATTGATCACAACTCTTTGAGCCAGCCAGGTCATCCAGTTTTCAATCCACCTCACTGAGCCTACTTATAGCTTATCAAGCCCACACATCACCATAACAGAAGTTAATCTAAGGATGAACTTAAGGATTCTGTTAAGGATTATTTCTTAGAAATACTAATTTCTTATATTCAGAAACACTTTCAAAAAAGTTAGTGAGCTGTCACAGATAGTGTTCATGAGAATAATATTTATGGACCTTGGGCTGCTATGGCAATACCACAAAGGATATGAAATCATGCAGTACTTTATCCTACCAGACAGTAATAAGTATGTAATTATATTGTAATTAAAAAACAATTATTTGCTGGCTTCCACTGAAGATATCTTTAATGGTAATTCTGAGTGCAACTACCATGTAATTTGTAGGCAGAAATAAGCGTACAATTACTGTGTTAGTAACACAGTAATTACCAAATACATCCAAGCATATTTCTATTTCCTGACATGGAGTTACTGACATCTGCAAAGAATAAATTACATAGCAACTACATATGCAGCTGCCAGGTGATATACAGTAAAATAAAAAGATGGTAGATATCTTTTCAGAGTTAGGGTCCAAACCGTCAGCATAAACTCAGTGATCAGTACTCAAATCTGAAATAAGATCAATCCACTGAAATCCATAGAGTCATACTGTCTTAAAAGGCATATAATAGTGTAGAGAATCAAATCCCAAATCTTTGTGTGGAATGACTGGTACAACAAAATATATTGTCATATTCACCCATCTGAATTTATGAGCTTCTCTCTTTCATGTGAACTACGGAAAGACTACCCTATTCAAAACAGAGAGGTTCTGCTATTAGATTCTTATCATAGATTGCTTGTGAGCAACAGAGCTTTGTCATACACTGAGCCTCATATGTCAGCTTCTCACCTCCCTCTTATTTCTTTGCTCCAGTGACATTTCCAAATAACAGGTTTAACATAAGGTGGGCCCCAAATAGGGGAGCTTACCAGGTGTCAGGAAAAGAAGTAGCAAAGGCCCCAAGGCAGGCAGTCTCATAAACATTTTATAGAAAATATTGTTTTGAAGTAAATGATGTCATCATTCTGACTCTGATGCCAGTTACATTCATTTGTGTGAAATGGACCCTCATACCCTATTCTAACAAAGTTCATGCTTATTCCACTTACGTGTAGATTTACTCTTACACAGGACTTGAAATCAGATCAACTACTCCACTGCTTAAAGCTAAAGATATGTTTGTATAGATAGGTGCACACTTATCAGCCTTCAAACTTGTGTGTCTAAATTATACTCTGAACACTAAAAGATTCCTGTCCTATTCAGTGCATAACTTTACAGAGGCTCAGCACTCAGAAATTAATGGGAACTCTAAGTGCTCAGAATGCTTGGATGTTAGGCCAGTTTTATACAAGAACCTATAATTAAAATCCATGTTTGAAAAGTTCATTTATGATTATTTCCTTTAAAATGAAAATAGTTTTTGTTCTCCTTATAGCAAGGAAGCAAGAAATAAAGGAATGCAAGACTGCAAACAACCTCCCAGACCACAAAGTCTAATCCCCAGGAAGGAAGGAAAGTAGTTTATTGCAACCAGTCCTCTGTGATATAAGACAACACACTACAAGGCTAGCAAAATATAAATATACCTCTCCATCCATATTCCATTTCCCTTTCTTGGTTTGGGGAACTAAAATTCAGCAACACAAGCAAACATGTCCATTGTTTAATCAGACCTCTGATTTCAGTTCTTTCTATTGTTTTGCTTAGCCTTTGCCATGCTTGCTGAGTTTCTTCACCAATGCTAGAATACAGCCACTTAAAATTTATAGCAATTCATTTAATGTTCTGTCATCCATCAAGATTTATAGCAATACTGTTTGGAGATGCCTGAATCCTATATAATGAAACACAAGGCTATTGATTACAGAATGGGATGATGGAAAGGGTACTAGGGTGTCTTTCAAGAAAGTTGTGAGTCATCTAAAAGCATCCATTTGAAAATGGAGCAGGATAAACTCTCCCTTCCACATCACCAACAATTCCGAATGATACAGGCAATTTAGGGTTTCTCCAACAGCTGTACTGTGGGAGTGCTGCCATCCTTCTCTTTTCTGTCCGCATTCAGGTGTTTCAGGGTAATTAACTGTTAACTGGCAAATGTCAATATCCCCGGAAGCGCGTTTTGCTGAAAATATACAGCCATTCCCGTGATGCCCATTACCTTTCTCTTAGTCTTGTTTGCAAAATCACACCAAAAGTGGGGTTTGTGTTTTGTAATGATTCTGAAGGATTTTAGAAGATTCTAGCTGCTGGCACTCTCTGTTTAAAGTTTGAATTAGGTATGGACAAGGGTGATCATTGCCAGTTTAGATTACACTAAGACTGTTTTTAAATGTAAACATATGACTATTCATTTGCTCAGTATGGTTCGACATTTGTATACGTATGTTTGAACTGGGACCAGAGAATGATGTGGTCGTCAGCACTCTGCCTGCAGATGATGCAAATCAGAAAAAGAAAAGGTGTGTGTTTGGGGGGGGGGGGGGGGAATGATCTTTCTTTGTGGCTTCCTGTCACTGTGTTACCAAAACAGCTAGAAAGAATCTGAACACATGGCATGCATTTCTAGTGACATTACTACTGATGTCCTGGTCCTACTACTTTGCTGCATCATTGTTGTGGTTCGGTGACTGCATTTCCACTGCGATGCCTTGAAGTCGGTGGGGAGATGCTTGTTCTGTAAACATCGAGGAAAAACAGCTCATTTGGCACTAATGGATATCTCTGTAGCAATATAAACAGAGAGGTCAAAGGCTGATTGATCACGAAAAGTGAAGTGCTGTAATATATATATAAAAAAAAGGAGGGTAATATCCTTTCTAGTTGTTTGTGAATTCTCAAAAAAGGTGGGTAATATCCTTTCTAGTTGTTTGTGAATTCTCTATAGGGGCTCACCGCATCCTTTTTCAAAAAAAAAAAAAAGAAGAAGCAGTGAATATATGTAACTAGGTTTCTGTGTAGGATACATATGGAAAACACGGTTTCATGGATTCACAATACCTGTATGGTTTCTTCAGATTATAAATACAGGTCAAAATATATAACTGTGCTCTCACCCTTAGAAGTTTCCTTCCAGAATAGTGCTGAGGATTATGCTTACACCTCTGTTCCCTGTTTTTTTGACTGTTATATGAATAAACAGAAAAGTTCATTCTCCAGAGCTGTCATTCCTGCATCTTTCATCTGTACTAAACTCATAAAAAAAAATATTTCTGAGGGAAACAATAAAAGTACTTCATAACTCATACACTATAATTGGTGTCCTGTTGAAATCTGAAGCCTTATCTTGAATTCCTAATGCATCTTATGCTTTCAGGAACTTCACACAAAGAACATGGCAGGACTGTGTCTTTGCTGATATAACTTTCATTCTAGATGTAGAATTTTTTTATTGACCTTTTCTCAAAACATTTATAGGCACAGATATATGGATATATCTGTGTGTGTATATATATATATAAGCTTCAGTCTAGTCAAGTAATTAAAAAAAAAAAATTCCCAATCTTTCGAGGACATTTCTTGCAGACTTTCTGGCTAAGAAGTCTTTTTTTTTTTTTTTTTTTTTTTTTTTCCTGTAACTAACTAGACTTTTTGCAAGGCTTTAAGTCACACTGTTTAATCTTGAAATAGTCCATATCTTTTAATATATATACAGAGACATTTATTTTAATGCCATAGCCTTTTAAAAATGGCTGTTGGTCATTCAGAATAATGACTTTTTGTATGTGTTCTACTTGTTCTCTCCAGCCCTTCTGTCTCCTTACATTTCTGTGAAGACCAGAACATGATGGAAGGTAAGTGAAGGAGGAGAGCAGCTGTTCATTCGTTGGGAAGGGCCCATGGTGTCCACGGAGGGGTGCCCACAGTGTACAGGTAACAAAGATATTAGAGCACAGCAGGCTTTCAAACATGTTGTGTGATCTTTTGCTCAGCCACTTTCTTGCTTGCACTTTACACCCTAATTGTAGATTTGGCCACTAGCAGGAAAAAAGAAAAACAACCATTTCAAAGGTCTGGACTACTCTAGTAGAAACTAGTCATTATCTACATTAATTGAAAATGACCTGGGGGAAAAAAAAGAGAAAAAACATATCAGAGATCCTTCTCCCTTCCTCACTTACCCAAAATTAAATTGGAGACTCATCACAAGCCTGGTTCAAAGTTTTCCTTGAGCACCACCTACGAGTGCCGCAGTCATGCACTTTTGAGACCAGCTGTGTCAGACTAAGCCAACACAGGTCTTTGTGAAGACAGCTTTGTTTTGCTAGCAAACCTCCCACATGTTTTGGAAACCAAACTTTGTTCTTCCAAAGAGGAAAGTCCTGTTCCTGAGGAAGGAAGTAATACCGTAAGGGATTCTGCACAGACTGAAGGAAGCTCATGGTGGGAAGTGCACTCCAGAGCATTCAGTAGCTCCAGGGAACTGGCTATATAAGCGCATAAGCAGACAGGCTTAAGTACATCCAAGTTGTCATTGTTTTTAGAATCAGATATCCGTCAAAGAACTTCAAAGGAGTCACATAATAAATCATTATTATTATTAGAAATGGATTCATCACATCACATCAGCTAGAATAAGAACAGGCCTGGAATTCCACTGAACCCTTTCTGAAGTTTAAAAAAGTAAATATTTTCATTTACACATCCTTCCTTCATCCTACATGCAAATGAATTTTTGTGATATTGTCAAACATCAATATTACTGAACGAGGAGGACACAGGTGTTTTCCTTACATACCTTAAATTGAGCAAAACTCAATTTGTTAAATTTAAGCATAAATGAGGCTTTCATGATCGTATTTTTAGTCCAATATGTGTCTGCCTATAGTTCATTAGATGTTTTCAAATCATTATGTGCTATTTTATTATTTCTAGCCCATTCGGCGTGTATTTCTTATCCTTTCCATTATCTCCTTGGTAAAATGGATAAAATTGGGTCACTGCTGTGTTCATGTCATCCTCTGGCTTGCTGGACATCTGAAGTTTTTAAACACACTGTAATATAACAAATGTAGCAAACTTTCAGTGCTTTTTATGTCCAAATCCAATATCTTCAAGATATTTCCCAGTATACCTCCTACACTAGGCTGATGGGAGAGGTATTTAAAGCCCTTTTTTATTTGATATTTCCCAGCTGCTTGTGTAGAACAACAATGTAACTTTTTTCCACTGTTAAAGCAGAGCTGCAAGGTCAAGTTTAAGGCCATCATATTCACCCTAATATATCCATATCCTTATAGAAGGTGCAACTATAAATTCCATATAACTAAGCAAAGCCATATGTCCTTGCAATATCTTGGTGGGTGCGGGATGGTTGATTTGTTTTTTTTGTTTGTTTGTTTGTTTTTTATTTGTTTGTTTTTCATTTATAGCCTGCTTTTAAGTTATGCAGAGGATTTTATGATGAGCTTGCTTTCTGATTATAGCCTACCTCTATAGAAAAGCAATCTCATGGCAAGGTTTCCATTTCACCAGCATACAAAAAAAATGCAGTCAGTCTTGAACATTTTTTTAAGCTATTTCTAGGGTTATTTTAACTTTCATTATCCGTATTTGGGAATCTGTTAAGTAAAATTAAGTCTATACCTAACACTCATCAAATTTATTGAATTACTTTTTATTGACTTATTAACTAAAGAATATGATTATTCTGTAGAATCAACCAAAATATGTTTAAATAATTCATTGTTTCAGGAATGCATAAACATTTTGATTTGCACAAACCCATGTGGAAATCCTGATTTGCTAGCTTTTACTTGTGAATATTTGAAGGAAGTGAGAAATTACAATTGATAGGCATATCCTTTTGTTAATGCACCTATGTTCATTATTCTACTGTATATGAAATTTCATCGCTTGTGAAATATGTCACAGCTCACTTACAGGGAGAGCACATGAATAACTGGCATACAAAAATATAACTTCCCTTATTGAAGCAATCTCATATAATTTCAAACTAAATGATGCCAATGCTACAGTTCTAGGAACTCTGTATGTCACCAAAAGTAGTAACAATAGGTGTTATCTTACTATAGCGTGTTTCTTGAGCAATATAGGCACATACACAAACACCAGTGTATATCTTTTATATAACTTATTGATATAACTTCTGTTTTATATCACCCTGAATAAAACACAGATTAGGGAGAAAAATCCTGCAAACTCAAACATTATGAGTAAATATTCTCAAAAGAAAATAATGTTGTTCTCAAGACCTGAGCTCTTGGAGGTCTGGAAATTTTGCGGTCAAGAGGCCACCATAAACATCAGCTTGTCACACCCTATCTACTACAGAACTGTTGCCAAAATGGCCTCTGTTGCAATTAAGGAAATAAAATGCTTAGGCTAGCCCTAGCACTGATGACCTCTGGCATTTTTGCCACTATGTTGTGCCTAACTGATTTTAACAGAAGTAGACAACAGGCATTCAAAATGCCAGTAGTTTATCAGAGGTGCACAGCAAGCACTCAGACCACCATCAGCTCTGCATTAATGCTCTCTCCCTGTTGTTCCTACTGGTTCATGTCTGCTGCTAGTGACAACGAAAAGAAGTATTTGGAAAAAAGTAAGCAGTGCCATAGGAACTTAAAACAAAATTCCTCTAATCTTAGCTAAGTAGCTAATGTCTAAAACTAGTGCACAAAACCTACATTACTGAATGCAAATTGAATTAAAAGGTGCTACATAACACAAGAGAGTGAGATCCCTGTTATTATCTAAATATGACTCCAAAATGATGAGCAGATTTAATCTAGTTTTGTGGGTGGGGTTGTTTTGTTTTTTCTCCTTTGGGTAATAATACCAGAGATAACCAATGAATCTGACTCCCATATTACCAATTACTATGATCACTTGACAGTTAAGCTTGAAATCACCTTCAAATTAGAAATCCAGTTTGCAGCTATCTTCTAATTTTGCCTCAAATCAAATAATTTCCGAGACAAAGGTGATCTCCCTTTGTACATAATTTCCCCTCTGTGATTTAGAAATAATGAGAATTGGGGAGCAGAAGATGTTGTGGATTTAGAGAGAGTACAAAGAGGGCCGTGAAGCTAGTAGATGTACAATTTAATCTACAGCTCTAGAGCATAAATGACATGTTTTATTATAACAGTATATAGAGATACTGTGGCATGAACACATAAAAGACTAAACTAGACTAGGAAGACTAATTTAAGACTTATTTGAGAGGGGTAAGGAGTTAGTGAAAAGGAAAAAGAGGAAAACTTTGCTGTGACAGAGTGAATAAAAATTATGAAGAATTAAGAAGCTGAATAGTTTATTTCAGAACCTCTTCACCAGTTTTCAATAGGCACAGAAATTTTAAAGATGGTAGAAGAAAAGCATCTTGACTTTAACTGAACACACCTACAGCTAATTGCTTTCAGAAAAGGATGAGATTTGTGGTTATAATTATGTCATTCAGAATGCAAACAATGGAAACCCAGAGCAGGTATTTTCCAAGGAGAAAGCACTACTAACACAGCCTGCATAAGAAATATTCCATATCTTATCAAGTAATAGAAGCAGGTTCCTCCACATAAGCCTCAGCAGGATGGTTTAATGCTGTGACAGCATTAGTTTGCTGTAAGAGCTTATCACACTTCTGCTGCTCTGCTGGGATATTCAGATTTCAGCTTTGGTAAGAACAGCAAGACACATGAAAAAGCCACAAAGAAGAACAGTTAAATGTCTGTCAAAGCAGGTCACAGAGATGCATCTGTCTTCTTTAAGTTAGGAGGAGAGGCGAGGAAGAGTGGAAAATTAGTTCAGATTGGAAGGTTAGAAAGCTGACATTGATAAGCAGTCACCATAGGAGCCCTTAAGAAGCTCCAGGGTCTTCTCTGGCAGTGGTTCACTGCAAGGTAAAGTCTGAAAAAGGAGAAGAAATAAACCTCAACTTTCTATGTCCTGTCTCACTACGAATTGTTCTTGCTGAAAGAGGGAAGAGGGTTCTTACTGGGAGAGAGGAGTGTAATGAGGAACTTTCTAGTTCTTCCAGAGCTGCTCACCAAACCAGTTAAAATTCTTTCCAGGCTCACAGCTTAAACGTGATGATACTGAATTTCCCAGGACAATGATGAAATAATCTGAGTACAAGAATTGTTGATTTCTGCCCCAACGAGGCATAAAGATTCCATTGCATCCCACTTCGCTGTTCTAAAGAACTTAACATCTCAATTCTAACGAATCTTACCTTGTATTGATCACCCATGTTTCTACAGTTCAATTAAAGTAGTGTATCTGACCATACTTTTCAAACAATAATGTCCACTAGTGCTATTCACACATCATGCAGCTTTTAATCACAGGAAGCTGCAACACTCATCAATAGTACATTGAAATTTCCATTTTTTTCTTTCAGTTCTTGTCGCTGGTAAGATAAATGAAGCCTCTCCAGTTTTCAGCCTTCCTTTTGTTGATAGCAAGCCACTTAAAAAGAAAATATTAAACCTTGTGTGACATGTCTTCTGATTCAGATTAAAGAAGCATTTAATAGCTTACCTTGACAATAACAAAGACCTCCAGAGGAAAGGGAAGAAAGACTACAATGAGGCAAAAAAACAAATTTTCATTGGCTTCTAAGCTACTCAATGTAAGAACGCTCTATAACACGTCCATGAACATCTTGGCTCTGGGTTAAAAGAAATACTACACTCTTTGCAGTCACATAAAAATCAGAAAAATACTAAGAAAATGTCACCTCAAAGATAATCTGCTGGTGCTGAATTTTAACATAACTGCTTTGTAATTTATTGCTCTTCTCCATATCTTTTACTCATCACGGTAAGGGCTGATATTTAATACAACAGTTGCTTCACAACAGATTGTGAGCCATTGTTTGATAACAGAAAGCAGTTGAGAAACACATGCTCAGAAACTAAAAATTCATGCTCAGAAACTAAAACTCCAGCTATTTTTTGCTGACATCTCAATCCACTGCCCTATACCATCTACTCCTGTGAAAGACAATAAGATAAATCTCAATTATTCTTTTATCCTAATGGGAAGATACAGTGAGCTGCTAGCTTTCCAAAACATATGGAGTTGGGTCTATGATTAATTCTCTTTAGTAATATAGCTTTTTATTTTCCTGCACTTACACAAAGAGATAATACAGGCATAGAAAAGTTTGAATAAATTAATAACTTAGATCTGCGTATTAAAAAAAAAAAAAAACTTGTTACAAATTAATGACACAAGATGTACGACTTCAATTCACAGATCAAATCTGATCCATGTCAGTAATATCCAAAAGTCATCACCAGCTGATAACTCTTTTCTGTTTCTATGACAGCTATATCCCCAGGACAGCCTGAGCATCACCAGTTCCATCTGGTGGAAGCAACACTGGATGAACAAACACTAATTTTGTTCTCACATGCACTGACACTAGGATGAACAAGGATGAAAATTACATTTTTAAAAATAAGCAAATCAAAGGGAAGATCAAAAATACATTGCTAGCCTCCAGGGCTACCACCAAGAACACTCATCAATTCTGCATGATTCCAGAATTAGGCTTCTGTGGGACTCACTGCTTTTACCTAGTATTAACAGAGTCTTACCACCCGTATCAGCAATGCAACTTCTGTGCTTAAATCCTGTCTTATTTAACAAAGTACTTAAGCAAATTCATAGCTTAGGAATTTCTATTGGTTCATTTTATTCTGTTTTCTGTCACAGTTCTAAATGAAGACTTCCTTCTCTTTCAAATTCATCCCCCCCTTTCTCAAAAAAAGAAAAAAAGAAAAAAGAAAGAAAGAAAAAGAAAAGAAAGAGAGAGGCAGAGTAGGGACATTCTGCATTGAAAAATACCTCTATTTATCACTTTTCTGTAAATAGATATGGTGACTCACCACCACACTTTAACAGAAATGTATTGTAAAATTGTCCTTGTCAAACATTCTTTCATTTGACCCATCATCCAAAGAGCAAATAAAACCTCCAATGGAAAAGTGGTTGTTCCCTTTTCTTTGAGTTCCCTGAGGGCTCTCAGCTGAGGTCGAAGTTCATGGTATCTACAAGTGCATGAAAAGCCCTAACTTCTGACCAGATCTCCATTTCTGGCAGCTCCAAAATATAGACTGAGAGACCAAGGCAAGCAGCAGTTCTTTAGCTCTCTCTAGATATGCCACTGTATTAACAAGTACACAGTCCAATCTACAAAAACCAGAAAGATAAGGTGACTTTAAACAGCATATAAATCAATGTATTGTGCGCTAAACCTCCCTGGGTTGTATATTTGCATAATGTAGTATTAGCTATATAATCAGCCTCTTTTAATTATTTATTTCCCCCTCTCCCAGAGATCCAAAGCAATTCCTTCTCACAGTAAGCCTTATTAAATATGCAGAGATTTTCATATGGCAATGCAATGAAGTGATTTCCTTATACAAAATAAGATTTGGGGTTTTTTTAAGACTTTAGGCTTTGTCCCGGACCTACCTGGACTCTATGTAGTGGTAAATGCAGGTATCCTGTTTCCGGTTCTACTACTACTATCCCTTAGTATTTTAAATGGATGTAGAAATGAGACTTTTCCTTTTTCAGAGGCACCTTTTGAGGCCAAAGGTGAAGGACCTCAACTGAACAGATTTGAATTACCAGTCTACATATTCCTCATAGGTGCATAAAGAAATTTACCACAAGCTGTGAAAATCAGATGACTACTGCTTGCTTTCAGCTGTAATTAGAACTGAACATACAAGATTACCATGATCACTCAAAGGCTGACAGAGTGCATGTTCCTCTATCCATCATGTCTGAGGGATTTTTCCCAATTGTGTCATCTTTGTCTCGCGTAGGGCAGGAAAGATGCAAAATTTCTTTTTTCTTCTTCTTTCTCTTTTTTTTTTTTTTTTCCCCACCTTCAAAACTCTTTGAGGTTACTGAGATGAAGTTGATGAAGTGATGCAGGTGATGAAGTTTCCACTTGTAAGCTGTACACAAATACTGCACTGGATGAAGATTCTTAGTAAATTTTATGCTGGTAATCAAACCAGAAAATTGATAGGTCCTCATCCAGTATCTTCTAGACAACATCCATTGAGTCAGTCAATAACAGTATCACTTTATATTGTGCTTCTGTGAACCAATAATTGTCATTTACTCCACAAACTACTAGATGATTTGCTAAACTGAGCATAAATACATCATTGCCAGCTAGATATTTAAGATCTTTACTCAAGTTACACCCCTAAAATGCTGAGACTTCTTTAAAATATAAGGTTTTTCTCTGGGTAAATAATGTTAATTAACTTTAGACTTTAGACTAGTCTTTAGACTCTAGTATTTAGATTCATAGAATCACATAATCATCGAATTAACTCCACCATTGCAATAACTTAAGAATCTTTAGGATTAATGTATTCCAAGTGTTTTCACAACCACAAGGCCTAGTCACTTACTTTTATTGAAGTTAGGGTTTTTTGTCATTGCTTTGTAAATGAAAAATTAATTACTTGTGTAATTGCCTGAGCTCAGGATATTTTTTTTTAAGATGAGAGTTTATGAACAATCTTAGAAGATAATGACCAAAAATATTGCAAAAAGATCTCTGCGTGAAATATTTCTGAAACCTTCTCTCCATGAGAACTTCTCCTTGAATCTCTAATATTTTATGCCGCCCCTCATCAGAAAAGAATGCCCTGGAAATTGAAGAATGAAACATCTGGCAATTTGATATATCAAATACAATCTCTGAAATATTAAAATTTGACTTTTTTAAGCAGAAGAATTTAACCTTCCCAAGTATTCATATATATCGTGTTACTCCCACCACAGTTCTTTAGCTTAGATTTATTTATACTGAGAGAAGATCCATGCTTATGTTCTAACTCCCTGGAGAAACAAGCTGTCCTCTACAGTGCCATTTTTTGTGATATGCACTGAGCCTTGGCAAATGTAATGGATATATAGCATTTACCTCAGCACTCACAAACTTCTTAGGCAAGGAATTTGCCTTTCCTTCTGGAGCACAGCTCCTTGCAGACCACAGTAAAACATGAATAGAAAAGAATGCTTTCCTTTGTATCACAGATACAATCTACTGCATTTTCTATAACTTGAGGCCTGTATACAGCAGAAAGAAAAGATTTAGCTCATTAAATTATGCCATCAAATTATCAAAACAGAAATCAGCTCTTATTCATTAATGAAGCATGTTTGACCATCCTGCCACTCCTTTCTCTTTTGTAGTACTTGCTCCTTTTCTTCCAGATCTAGAATACTTTTGTGTTGAGAGTCTAGGAGAAAGAATAAAGATTAATCATGTCAATATGTACTACTGTATCATATCCTGCTAACTTTGCTCAAGCAAATCTCCATTGGGAGTTTTGCTCAACAGAGGAATGCAGAACCTGATCCTCAGTGATGACAATTCCTATTAAAATGAAGTGGTAGAGTCAACACATGACCTTCAGAATAAGACAAATAGTTTGACATGTCTTGCCAGTTCTAGAAAACTGTAAGTATTTGAACCAGACTGCACAGTCTAATGTATTTGTTTTTTATAAGCAGTATTTTCCCCAAGAGGTGCTTGTTTCTATTTCAAAATTTTGCTGTATTACTCAGCTGAACACACCCCTCTCAGAAGCACCTTCAGCTGACTAGATGTCCTTAAGAAGGCAGATGTACTTCCCACATAAATGAATCAGTACTTACCTTAGAGATACATTTAAAGAAAAAGAAAGATATGCTTATTTCTGTGTGATATGGAAACCCAGGCCAACCTGTTTGAAGATCTGAAAACACAAAGATGGATTGTATTTTTATTTTTAGTTGAATGTGACCTTTCAAGCTACTCGTTATTTCTCTAGATAGCTTCAAAATGTGACATCTCTATTGTATAAGATATCCTCAATAATCCACAGATTCTCAATGGCTTTGCTTTAGAGAAAGCAAAGAAAAAAAAGAAATACAGTTCTCGGAAATATCAAATAAAAATGAGAAAAATTATTAAAATAGCTTGGCTCAGGTTTAATGAGCCACATTAATAGCATTAAATAATTCTCAGTGATACAGAAGTATCTGGCTACGCAGTAAAATCTAAAACACAAGCCACTAGATTAGGAGTAAAGCATGATTACCTCTTAAACAATTCAACATAATATAGGCAAAGCTGACTGTTTGTTTGTATAAACTCATCTTTTCTAAACCCAGTGTTTAATAAAGAAAGAGACTTGAGAAATTATTTCATGTCCAAAATAAACAGATAGCTATTAAATATAGCAAATATTTGGTTAAAAAAATAAAATGTTTTAAAATATTATACATATTTGCAAATGTCATACATATTTACTTACCCTTGTTTACCTAAAGTATGACCAAATTTAAAATTGTCCACATTCAATTTAATTTCTTGTTTTGAATTCAAATAAGCAGCAGTGAATTTTCCTAATTTATTTACAGATGATGCTTTGCTGAACCGACATATTACAGTAACCAGCTCATACAAGTCTCCACATTGCAAAGGTACTGATGATCTGAGAATGCCAGCGAAAATCTGGATGAGCAGAATGTCTTATTTCTTGTGGCCTTAGAATTATATCATAATCAGGAAGAACAAGCTTCAGTGGTCCCCTCTCCTGCCTCGTGGGCTGATTTCTCCTGAAACTTTGATAAGCATAAAACACTGGCTCTTCCTGACCAGCTTGCTGGCTGCAGTGCAAGGTTAAGTTGATGGAAATACATCAAGAGACAGACACCTATTTATAGTGCTTTATAGTTCTTGTCCTATTTGTTAGGATATTCATTATGGTTGGGGTTTGTCATATGTTAGAATTTGTGTCATGATAGCAGAGATCCCATTCACTGTCTTGCCAGGCAGAGAAAGACAAAATTCTCTCTTCAGAGGTCTTACTTGCTTTACAGAACATTTGACAGTGTGGCAGAGAAGAGGAGAGAAGTTAAAGAAGGATCAGTCACCATGTACAGTATACATGGTCTTTAAAACAGACATACTTCCACAGTTAGTGACTTTAGTTGGAACAAGTATTTATATCCCATAAATCATTTATCTTTTTCAATTCCTGTTTAGCATACTAATTTATTGGAGAGTTCATGATTTTGCTAAGTGGGAAGTTGATATCAAGGGGAAGTAAAGACATGGACATAGACATGGGAAGGCATAATACCTGCTTAAGAATTCTTAGCATTGAATGACTGTGAAGCAATCATTAAAGCTGAGATAGAGGAAAGAAAGAAGGAAGAGAAGATCATGGAGAACAACAAGACTTTAGACTCTGCATTCATTGTTGGGTCTTGATGTCTAAAGTTAACCTAAAACAAAATATTTTCTTTCAGGAAAAACAGTCTACTCAGTTTGATCTATGCCTCACAAACCATCGTGAAAATGCAAGTTTATTCTAAGGTGTTCAACAACAGATAATTTTATATTTCCCCGCTTAATTTCACATTTATGTTTGATAATTCATCATTTTACATATGATGCGAAAAGTGTTAATTATCATGATACACCAATGAAGATTTTTGCACCAATTAATGATGATTAGAGAAGCTACTTTAAATAGCACTGCTACAATGGATGACTTAAGAACACAAAATGTGAGATAGATGCTTGGCTGCCATTGATTTTCAGCAAGGTACTTGCCAGGTATTTCTCTCTATGCCTTCAGGAACCATCACAGAAAACAAAACTTCAAGGTGTAGGATTGGATATCAGATTTTTTTCTGTTAATATAATCAATAAATCACATACATTCTTACATCTGTGATAAGAAAGTATTGGCAGTTCCTCAAATAAGGTGGCTGAAGTTCTATTTAACCTTAGTACAATGCACTCTTTTCTAATGACTTTATTGATGTCTTCCTTCTTCTTTTTTTGTTTTTGTTTTTTTTTTTTTTTGTTTTTGTTTTTTTTCCTTCTTAAGGGACAGGATAGTAAAAAAGCTAGAATTTACTCTAGCTTTGAGAACATATTCTTATATTTAGTTTCCAGCTTTATTAAATTCTCTTGTCTCTTTCATGTTCTTTAAATATTTGTGTCATAAGCTTCCAATTAGAGTTCATTGGCATATTCCTTTAAAATCAAAAGATAAAGCTGGCTGCAAATCTATGCTGTGTAAGAGATTTCCTGTTAAACCTGGCATCTAACCATTTTAGTGCATGTGGATTGAACTGACTTGTCTCTTCAGCTCATAAGCTTTAATACTTATCAAACTAATTATAATGTGTCGGGGATAGCTCAAAATTTTCTGCTCAGGGTAAAAAGCACCAGAAGAATACACCCATAATGAAATGTTTAAATACTAAATATTGAAAATCAAAACAGCAAAGTAGAAAACAAAAGAGAAAATAGTTTAATATATTTGTGTGTGTGTGTGTGTGTGTGTGTGTGTGTGTGTGTGTGTGTGTGTAAGGTTTATACATTCACACAGTTACGTGTACATAATATATGAACTATTTTTACACCAAATCGATATGAAGGATTCTTCTTCTATATTGTGGGGTTTAATTCCCTTCTGTAAGTAACATTATAAATAGACACTTTCCAAATACAAAAAATAAGAATACTAGCAATCTAGAAAAATGTTTACAAAGGTTCAGCTGAAAAAACTTGTTGGGAAAGAAACCGAATGAAAGAACATGATAAGTACATTAATACAAGGTATGGTATAGAGAGGAACATTTCTATCAGTCCTTTTTCATTACACAGTCTTCTATACCAGCAATGAAACATACAGTGAAATTGGGAAGAGAGAGTACTTTTGAGAATGTTGAGAAGAAATATTTTATGTACACACATAATTTACCTGTACCAGTGCCACAAGTGCATCACTGAGGGCAAGATCTGAAAGTGACTCAAAACAGGACTGAGCATTAACAGCAAGAGCATGAACAGCCACGTTTCCAGTTAATTAAAACTAGCATAACTACCTTGGTGATATTAATCCTCAGGTTTGCAAGCACTAGTCCTCACCTGAGTGGTTAGAACGAAAAATAAACTTTCCCTGCAAGAAGTTTATGGCATAACTGACTGCTGCAAGATACTTAGACCTTTCTCTAAAACACTTGATAGTATTCACTTCATAGGATGACTGCTCTGAAGATGCAGAGTAATTCCAACATTATTAAATATGTATCCTACTCCCAAATATAATGTCAAATAATAACCCCTATTATTTAATTATTGGAGAAACTCATGTCTTATTTTCAAAACCCATTATAAAAATCAAGCTCTTTTATGCACAGGTTTTTCTTATTATTAGAAAGATTTCATACAACACTGCTTTCTTCTCCTCTAATATTATTACATATTCTGATTAAATCTCATTTTAGATTTAACCATCTGAACTAATTTAATGTAGGTTCCTACAACAGTATTAGAAGGAGGAGAAATTAATGTAAGGAAGTTAATTATTAGATATTCATTTCCTGCATTAATCTCTCAGTCAGAATGACTTCTACTACCATTTTCAGAAAAATGATCAATAAATGTCAAAATATGCTTCTATCGTGATTTTTCTAAAAATTCACCAGTAGTAAAAAAAATACAGATTTCCTTAAGAAGTATAATAAAAATTTCTCTGTTTAATAATTATACTAACAAATCTTAGAGTGACTAACTACTTACAACTTCCTGAGCTGTGAGCTTGACAGTAATTTCCTCTTCCTCTTGCACTTTCTCGTGTTACACCACTTCCTCTATTTTGCTCAGCTTAACCTGTATATTTAAGTAGTACAACAAATCCTGGCCACAAACAGTTACAACCTATCTGTGGCTGCGTTCACTGACAGCCTCTGGTCTTAAGTGATGATTGAATCTTTACCACTAAAACCACAAGAATCGTCTCTTACTAGTTGAATTAAGGAGTATTGTTAGGTATAAGAAAGAAGTCGATTACAGTTATTTGGAAAGTAAGTCACGGACATACAAACAAGGTCAGTACATCTTGGATTTCCTATAATTTAGTACATTCTGAGGCATGTCCTAGCTGTCTCCATGGTCTTTAAGAGCTCATGTCACCTGATTACAATTAGCCTTAGAAAGTGTGGCTCTGTGAAAGCCCTTAACTGCTGTAGAAGAGAATTGCCCATCTTCTGGTCAATACTTTAGCACCTGTTTCTCTTTTATTCGCTGCATCTCACTATCCATGAAATATATCATTTTCCCAAGTGCCTGAGAAAGAGAGCTATCTCCATTTCAAAACTTCTGCAGAGCTGCTTCTATGCGTAGAAAGTCTGGGCCATTGCGTAGACTGAGAAAAAGACCAAGAGCAGAAATACGGCTTGCCATTCTATGACAAGCTGGTCTCACGAGGAGGAAAAGTTTCATTATTCTAGAAGTTTGTGCTGTTGGGAAAAGACAGGGTTTTATTCTTTACTAACTAAATTTTCCTGAAAGTCAGTTTCTTCACCACCGCGTTTTCCTCTGCTTTGGAGCTGGTCCCCACTGTGGACCCTGCTCTGGGCTCAGCGTTCTCCCAAACACAGCATATTCCAAGACATTCTTCAGGGATTGCACTGCATTTCTGCAATTCGTTGTAGGAAATTTTTAAATCAAATACCATTTCTCTGACAATTCTATAGCAATAGATAGAAAGAATAAAATACCAGACAAGAATAAACTTTTCCACTTTACCGTGGAAAACATTGCTAGACAGGGCCTATTATGGAAAACTCACTTACTAGGTGCTGAAATATTTACTTGGACGAGCAGCATGCTATGAGCCAGTCCTTTTCTCAGAATATTGTCAAAGCAGCATGACATCATTTGAAAGCAAAAATCATCCACAGAGTTTGCCTTCAAAATCACCTATACTAACAGACGTTTGGGGCTTTTGGAGTCCTCACAGCACTTTAGAGTTGCAAGTGGGTTAGCCAAGATAATTAATTCCTTTGGACCATGTCATTCATAAAGAAAAATAACATTCCTTTTCAAACAGCTGTGGTCTTGAGGTTTTTTTGTTTGTTCTTTTTTCATGTGCAGATATGAAGACCTATCTTTTTATGTGTCTTCTGGCTTTCACAGTAATAGTATTATATTGTTCTTTGACAACCGACATTACTAGCATGCTCAGCTCATTGTTCTTACCTTCAGTTTAAATTAACATTAGACAACTAGCTGGACAAAGTGCAGCACGTAATTATTTCCATAAGACCTACCAAATCTAAATGAAACAAAATTGTGAACAGCAGAGCCATAAATATTTACTGTCATTTATGGTTAAATATCTTTAATTCTTAGACATAATCACAAGAGACAGTCAGTTTAATGACCCTGGAAGGTAGTTACTATATTTATAAAAATAGCTGATAGAAATCCACAGTTTATTTCCTCCTTGGTTCATCTTGATTGAAGCAAGGTTCTTGCCCAGATGTTGCTCAGGTCCCTACCCTTAATAAAAAATGCCGTGGGTTTACACATGTAGCTCATGAGAAGGGGAAAAATGCCTTTCTGATAGTTTCCTATCATGTGCCAACCCTGCCACACTGATGCCACATGCCTCTTTTCAAAGGATTATATCAGTCCACATTTAGCCACAATATCTCAGCATATTTATTGTAAACAGCATATTTTCTAACCAGAAGTGTTGTGTATAGCTGGTTAACACATAATAAGAATAGCAGCTCCTAAATAAACAGCAAATGAGTATTTACCCTCTCCCCTAAATGAGAAATCAATAGGACTTGGGAAGAAGTAGGCACAGTAGACAAGCCTAACGTATAGGTCTAAGATGTGTCTCAGCAACTACAAAGTCTGTTACTATCCCACAGCTTATGGTAACTTTATCTTCACATGCAGATAGTTTTGGTGCTACATCTGAACTGAACCAAAGGTCATTTTGTGAGAATCTGTCATGTGCAAGGTATATTTTTCAACTCTTATATTCTGACATGAAAAATGAACAATTAACAACACTGTACTGTTGATGGGAGTGCAGGTACATGTGTATGAGAAATAAAATTTCCCTAATTAAGACTGTACCAAAACACCATATCATGCTTCCAATCTGCTCAGACTACAGCACAAAGTAGTCTCTCTGCTAGATGACATTCTAATATTTTGGAAATGAGAGCAATTTAAGAACTTACACAGCAATTGACCTCCCTCATCATTAGACAAAACAGCTGTCCAAGGCTATGCTGGCATACAAAGTCATATGTAAAGTACTAGACATGGTCTCAAGGTGCTATTTGCACATTATATATGCAAATTATATATATTTTATATATATATATATATATATATATAAAACATTCTTGAGGTAAGTGAATGAATAATTAAATGGAAAAACGAATTACAGATACAATGTACACATCAAAATCCAAACTTCCCATCAAAAAGTCAGGGAATTTGAAACTGAGATTTGAGAAGAGGTACTTTGTACTGCATTAAAGTAGATAAATTCTGACTGGGCTCAGGTAAAACTTACCATATTGAAGTCTACAATAAATTCTTGTCTGTTAGGTGAAAGAAATGCTTCCAAATAGGGAGGAAATAGTTTGTCCCCAGATTGCTGAATATTTAATCAGTTCTTCCAACATCACTATAATGATATCATTTCCTTAATATCATTCCAGCTAAAGGATTTGTTTGCTAAATAGTCATATAGACAACAACTATTACTTTCCATTTTTAGTTTTCAGACCTTCTTGTTCCTTTCTTGTCAGAATCCCAGAGTATCCTGTACTGTATCCTGAAGAATATCATCTGGACCAAAACAAAGTTCCATCGCCTGTGGGAAGTTGTCCATCTCTTATCCAGCTTATTAAATGGATAGCAATATAAACTGTTTATCCAAAATAGATTTCTCACCAACCCTAGAGTATTTTAGGAGTTAAGAATGCAGTCTCTAAAAGGTACCACTATTTTTAGACATTACGAACTCCCGTTGCATAGTTTCAAAAGTATTAGCCTTATCAGCTGTTCTTTAATGGAAGCAGCACTTATACAATTATGTCTGCCTTCCCCTAAAAGCTTGCAATCTATACAGCTAGGATAAATAAATAAATAAATAAATGCTTGCTTTTCCTTTCTGCCCAACATTCTTATTCCACTAAAACTGCATTGTGCACTAAGTGGCTAAAATTGCTGTATGCCACTGAAAGGCCAGACTGTAACCATTACATTTTCAGTTTACATTAAAAATTTTAGCACAGGTACATGAGCAAAACATACATTTGCAACTGTCACAACAGGTGCACTGTGTGCAATGGTCTATTAAACTAATAAAGATTAGTAAAGTAAGTGCAGACTTGTATAATGCTATAAGGCTGGAAAAACGTCTTCTAAAAGCGTAACACTTAGGATGCTGTCAGCCCAGAAACTGCTGTGAGATAATAAGTACTTTTCCTAAAAGCTGAAAGTGCTCAGCTTCTCAAAAGCCCTAGCTCTTGGTGAGATAAATGATAAACATCTGGATTTAGGAATCAGTCTCTGCTCCCTGGACGTCTGGAACATTAGTACAGGGAACATTAATGCAGGGACTTCAGAAAATGGAGAAAGGGCTGCTGGCTTTTGGTTTTCTTTTCCCCCACACAGGAAGGCACTTGTTAGGCATGGCTTAAAGCAAGTTACATTAAAATCATGAGCATGCTTACTCTGCTCATGGCTAAGTACCAAGCCCAGAAGACAGTTCCTAATGTAGTACACAGCAGTCAGATTGTAAAACTTTTATCAGTACTTGCTACAGCAAATAACCTTGTGCAATTTTCCATGGATATATTTACTAGAATGTTATTTTCTTGTAAAAAAAAAAAAAAAAAAAAACACACAAAAAACCCACAAAACCCAGCATTTCGCATTAAAAGTTTAATGATGTTTCTAAATGTGAATGAATTGAACTATCTTCTTTTGTTTTAAACTTTGCTTAGGAGGGAGGAGGTGCATTTGCTTACCAATTCTCCTGCTGATTCTCCTGTCCCTCCCTAATAGCCTCTTTTGTAAAGTCACTTTAAGCAGTAGCCCGTCATTATTATCATAGAATCATAGATTATGGATATATCTTGGTGCAGGTAGAAGCAAGGAGCAGAAAAGAGTAACACATAAAATAGCTATGAAAGATTATGTTTTTCCTGGGAATCAGGTGACTTCAGAGGATCCATACCACAACAGCAACACCTATAACATTTAAATGCCTTCAGCATAGACAACAAGTTCTGATAGACATTAATCTTATGCTCTCTGTGCTCTTTTGGAGTGACCACATAATCAGCCAACAAAATAGCTGAGCTAACCCACCAGTACGGGCTATAGTTTTTTTGTTACCGCATCTGTTCAGCCTGAAGCTGCTGTCACAGTTGAGCGTGGGACAAAGCATGAGAAGCACAGTCTTGCAAAGACACACCAGATCTTCAGAAGCTGACAATACTCTCACCTTATCTGAGCTTAGCACTGAATCAGGCCTTTCCAAGCTGCCTGTGGCTCACGTCTGAAGTCATCTAGTTTCAAAGTGCTCCCTTCTCTGTTTACACCAACATAGGTGTTAGGCAGCTGTGGGCCATTTTCTCAAAGTGTTGCCAGCTGCTTCTAAACTGGGCAACCATAAATCCTAGAACAGGGTTAGTTACTAAATTTCAGAGCTCTTTTTACAGCATAAACAGAATAACAGGAATGCTACTAGAGTTTGTGACTCAATACAGAGAAAGTACTAGAAGTGATAAAAAAGTAATAACAAACACTTCTTTGAAGTGCCTTTAAAATTGTATCTTGCATTAGCTTAGCAGTATGATCGGTTATTTGTCCTGTAAAATATGCTTGTACTCGAATATACATATATAGTCCCAGTTTCAGAGTGAAGGCTGACATGAGTTAATATCCTAATGTTCAATCTATCATTTGTGGAGAGACCTCTGTGCGCTAAAATGCCTTTCACCATTAAGAAAAGCAATAGCAAATTGACTGATTAGCATAAACTATACAACTGTGTTGTCTCTTAAGAACAATTACTATGCTCTCCAAATATAGTTCTTTTAGTTGTTAAATTTATGAATTCTCCTGATTTTTTTTATATATAAATCTTGGCACCTCTTTCACACATGCTGTGATTCCCAGTAGGTAGAAAAGCCCTGAGCAAACATAAAATGAACTTTAAAAAAATATGAATCTATGGGGAAAAAAAAAAAAAAAAAACAGAAACCTAATTAGTTTTGGTAACAGCCTCAAAAAAATTTGGATTGGGAAATTTACAGAATTTAATTCAGTGAGATTTTGTTACTCCTTGATACAAACCACATAAAGCAAATAATAAATTATCTTTTCATCTTTCAATTTTAAAATAAAATAGCCCCTCATTTCTGGTATATTGATGATTATAAAAATATTCCTCTTCTAAAACAAAAAATAATAATCAGACTATTATCGCTGAAATTGAAATGCTACAACCATCTAAATTCAAAGAGTTCTTCCTTGTGAAAGGGCAAAAAAGTCCTGGCGCAAGTAGCTTCATTGACTTAAATAGATCTATTTGAATAAGTGAGACTCTCCCAACCAGGCTGGAGCTTACTCAGCATTACGTTGTAAATTACAAAAAGATATACTGTACTGTATCTGTGCCATTAGGCATAGTTCAACTGTTGAAAATTGTACTGTTGGTAACACTTTTATCATCCAGAGAGAATGCATCTAAGATAATGAAATCACATATTACCTCTTTAGATTTACAAGTCTGACACCACATGCAAAGTCTATTCTCTCTTCTTTAAATTAAAATATAGAGAGACATCTCTTTGTATGCTGAAAATCTTTTCTCTCAGCTCTCCGCAGTTTTAGAGGTCATTTAATGAACAGAGTCATGATTTGATGGAATCCTCCTCCCACGGTAAGTAATCTAATAAGTAGCTAACATTTTAGGTAGTACTGAGCTATCTGTATTACTGCTCAATGAGGCTGCCACTTTTCCCAAAGACAAAAACCAGACTGGCAGAGAAGAAGCAGTTTGGCTTAACTTCACATACTTGCCTGTCACAGAATTTCAAATCACAGCTCATATCTTTAGTGAGCACATTCATTCAGGAGAAATAGCCTAGTTTTGGCAACTGGTTTGGGGAGTACATATTTCTCTGATGTTCTAGGGAGTAGTAAGTAATTTGTTCCTCGTAAATTATATAAAGCACCTCTCAAGTAATAAATAGCCAAACGGAAGAGGTCAGTAAAGTTTGAATGAAAGTACTAATGAAGATTTTTTCCTATGATATTTTTTAACTGTTCCCCTCCAATGCATTCAAAAGGCAAATAACAATATGACTTTGCTTAAATAATGCAGAAAATATAGACACTTTCCGACTCCCTCTGCTGGATCAACTAAATCAAGTTCCAGTTTTGTGTATTTACCTGTGAGGCTCCTCATAGATCTGTCCTGTGGTACTAATACGTTTCTTCTCTCTCTCCTCTATTTGCCCTTTTAGTCCCACCAAGCTGCTCTCTCTTCCTGATCTTTTCCTGTTATTCATAGCCAATACTGCATCTTTTTTCAGTCTTCCTTTATTGCATACAACAGCATTTATGTTGTTATTCTGATCTTTTTTAATAACTAGCCTCATAATTTACATCACATACATGAGGCTCCTGTTATTGGATATTTTTTTTTGCCTAGATGACTAAGGCTACCTATTTTGTCCAGTGCTTGCACATGTCCTATGTTAAGCTTTGACCCCATTTGCAGAACAAAGCACTATTTTTTTACTAACTGGGGAAAGAAAGGAGCAGGTTAGCAGCTGCATCCAGATTGCAAGTCTGCATCCATAGAAGATGGGAAGGTTTCAGTCAATGGTTTGAATCCCCAGCAAGTAAATTTAGGATTTTATAAAAGGTTTTGAGGAAGAGGCTACAGATTTTTTTTCCTGGAAGGCCTCACAGACTGCTCTGTGAGAGGAGCAATCCTATGACGGAGCAAATTTTGTTCAGACTCACAGCCATTCACTTTAAAAAGCTCACTGAGCCCAGGGCAAAGACCCAGAACTCTGCAGGTTACTATACAGCTACCCCAGTGAGTAGTGACTTAACCTCTTCCCTAGAAATCTCAGACATTTTTCTTGGCATTTCTGATGTTCAAAGCCTTATAGTGGTTATTGGTTCAGTAAGGACAATGATGAGAGTGGAAGTTCTGTCATTCAACCTGCTTTGCAGGTCCAGGTTGCTTTTCAGTAGGTTACAAATTAAATTTCCCAACACATACAGAATATTCAGTCATTCGCCACAGCTTCTTAATCATAACTCACAGTATGTGAAGTAGTTCTCCACAGGAATGAAAGATTTTCAGAAAACAAAGTATAGATATAGTTTATTCTGTCTTCGAGTAAAAGATGGACATGATGGCCTGTTGAAGGGCTTTTTATGATTTGTTTAAAGTATTTACTCATTTTTCATCCAGTATATTTTGCAAAACATGACTTCAAAGACTATCATTTCCCTATGATAAAAATATTCATCAGGCAGCTTCCTTTCAAACTGGGAGATGTTGTCCAATTATTACACTCATCAGGACATCTAACCAGAGGTTTGAAGCCTGTAATAAAGATAATCTGCAAGACAAACCCTCACATATTCACTGCTCACAGTAGACGACTTCTGCTGTGAGCCAGTTCTATTTCTTTTGATACAAAACTTCCCTAGGAGACTAAATAACAGGTATACCTACTTACATACTGATTGTCTACATCAATTTACTGAAATCTGTGGGAGGCATGCAGCACAACAAAATTGCTTACAACAAACAGTTTGTTAAAGAAATCTACATACCTTCCCTCTTATTTCTCACCCATTTCCCCACATATTCCTCTCTGTATATAAGTGGAGCCCCCATAATACAGGGAAGGAGAGTGGGGAAAGCTTAACCAAACCTAGAATGTTAAAATTCGGGATTTCTGAGTTGTCTTCTTCTAGAGCTTTTAATTCAGGCAGCAGCCAGCTCAAACTCAAAATCCCTCACAGATTTTATTGTCAACGTACAAACTGAAATGGACTATGGAGGTGACCTGCTTTAGGTAGACAGCAGAATGAATAGCACGAGACAGGAAATAAAACACAACTTCAGGAAGTACCCACTGGTGGTGACTGCTTTCCCTGCAGCTGGCATCTAAGTTACTAACTGACCCTATTCAAAAAAGCAATAGAAATTTGAAGATTGAAATCAGTACCACAATTAGAAAGAGAGGAGAAGGAAAGCGTTATATTATCCAGGTTGGTCTGCTATAATTTAGTCAAATCAAAGTATTCTGGATTTTTTAGGATTGGGAGGAGGATTGCTGGTGCCTTTAAACAAGGGAACACATGCTCAGCATTTATTATTTACTTGGCACTTTATTTACATCTATATGCACAAATTATTACATGAAAATTTTGTACCTACAATACTGCAGTTCTTTTATCTGGGATGGTTTAAAACTGAAGCTAAGCCCAAATAACCTTTGCTCTCATTAATCTTAAAACATAAGTCAGCTACAACATTGTGTTTGCCCTAAGATGATGCTATGTGAATTTAGACCTCAAAGACTATTTAAAATGACATAGGCTCTCTTTTCCAGGGACCCTTTGATGGCTCCTGACATTTCAACTTTGTAATGTATGAGGTCAGTTGGTTTTGTTTGCGCAATTAGTCATGTTACTTAGCAAAAGAGAAAGTGCTTTTTACACTAAACTCAGGGGAATAAAATATGCAGAATTCATGAGATACAAAACACATAAAAATTCATTTCCTGAGCAGAAGCACTGCAACGTTGTGTAGCAAAAACTATTACTTTTTTCATTGTGTTTGTAATAAAGAACTCAAGCAACCATGCCCTTCAGGGCTGGGCTCCTCACCACTTCACTTGAACTCAGCCTCAGCATTCAGCCATGGCATGTGAAGTTAATTACTCTGGGCATTGGGGCTCTGAACAGAAGAATGACCCTATTTGCAGCTCCATGTACTATGTACCACGCTACAGTGAATTCTTTCAGTACCTACACATTGCACACTCAGTAGCTCTGAATGGAGTAATAATTCTAGCACTCTGGAGGAAAGCTCAACTGTCATCTCATTTTCGCAGGGACACTTGTCTTCCAAGGTAACCATTTAATGGGGGCTGACATCAGCCCACACTCACTCACTGTCACTCTCCCAGTTCAAATGGCATAAAAATCCCGAGGTTTCGACTTCCAGAAACCATCTTGCAGGAGGGGGAGCTTGGAACAACTTGTGAGTATGGATCTTGTGACCCTAAGGCCTTTCTGCCAGCTGTTGTGATAAGAACATCAGAATTATGTAGATTTGAAAATCTGCAGTTGTAAATGGGCATCTAGAAACCCAAACGTTGTCCACAGGACACCTGGTTTACATAATTTGGCAAATGGCTGACTCACTGAGGAACTGGATATTTTCATATAAACTACATAGCTAAGTAAAGAAATAAAGCAATTTAATAATAATTAAAAAAAGACACGACTGCTTGCCAAATACCTACCTACTCTCAGTTCTTGTTACTGTTGGAGTGAGAAGTTTCAGCAGCTTTGCAAAATAAATGAAAAAAATCTTACTTAAATGAAAAAAATATTTACTCTCTATAATTAAAGAGGAAATGTCCTGCATACACACAACTAGCTGACTTTATCTGATATAATCCAGAATGAGGTCTGATGATGTGATGTATGCCTGGTCAACAGTAATATTAATTTGGAAGGGGCGTAAAATAAGTGAGGCAAGATCCGTGCCTGGTATAAATCAATTGTAAATCTGACTTGAAGAACAGAGGCACTTAGAGAAGAGGTTTTTCTAAAGGATATGTACCGTATTATTTGTTGACATCATGATATACGTTCACACTGGTGTGTGTTTTTAAGAACAACTCTTTATCACTCACTATTTTGAAGAGTAGCTATGAGAAACTGAATCGTCGTTTCCTGGTAGAAAATGGGAGCTGAGCAGTTATATTGGGGGATGATTTTGCATTTTCTAACAATCTGTTCAGTTTCTTTTTCTTCACTCCAATGCTTTTTTGCTCCACTTTATTATTATCTAATTTTGGTTCATTAATTGATTTATTCAATCACTCATTTAAGTCTAACCTAGAAACAGGTTATTTTGAGGCTCCTAATTTTAGTGCATCAGACACAAACATTGCATAATACAGTAGAGAGAATAGAGCATGGAGAGGAACTGTGAATTTGTTATTGAATATTAGATTAATTCTATATAGGATAGGAAAATAAATTACAGACTAAGTTCTGAACTGATATGGTCTGGACTAGTCATCTCGGCCATTTTTAAGCACAGCATAGCATTTACCAATATTCATACACAGGAACTAAGTCAAATCCTTTGCTAACATACTATCTGGCCGTAGCAAAAGCAGCGTGATCTATCTGGGTCTAGATAAAAACACATTTGGTTTCCTGCTGGAATGTAGGTAATGTGCTGGGATGGGTTTGATTCAGAGATGAATTAGGTGAACCTGAAAGGATAAGAGAGTTAAATGTTTTATCCTTTGGAAACCGTTCCTCTTCTTGTGCTGCCTGTATTGAGTAACTGTCTATTACTTCCAATAGAATAGGGACATTCTTGATATGCTTATTCAGACACCAGGTCCTCAGTGGCTGAGTCTAAGTAGATTGATGCACTACAATCAGATAGCACCTTTTTTCATATTTTAACTTAGTAATATCTCTATTTTTTTCTATTAGAATTTCCTATGACCCACAAAGCAACAAATTGTTTTATTTCTTAGAAAGGAGGTGGGGGAAGCACATTATTATCAGCAAAAATTTTGCTGAAATGTTCAAAACTCTAAAAATCAACTCTCAGATCTCCTGAAGTACCAGCAGGGAGAAATCCTCCTCTTTCATTCTTTTGTTCATTCGTTTGTTCATTCATTCACAAGCTCTGAGCTATTTTTTCTTCCCAGTGCAAAATCTGAAGCTTCAAAACAGACAGCCATGAAGGTGACACTTTAAGAAAGCTATAGTAGTTGAGATCTGGAATGGTTTTGCTTGAATTGACAGTTTAATGCATAGAACTTTCATGTGACCCAGACTGAAAAGGAAACACCAAGTTTTTTCTGACTTGCTCTGTGAATTCACTAGAATGTCTATAAAGGGGTAATTTGTCTATTGGGACACATGTACTTCCATAAAATATTATTCAATAGTTGCAGTATTAAAAGAATTAAAGTATACAGTGGGAGTTTTGGTGCCTCTTTTTTTCTCCAATATAAAAATCTCCTGTACCTTTGCTTCTGCTTTTCTAAGGAACTATTATAGCCATTCACATTATAAAAATTCAAAATTAATCTCTAAATTTATATCCTCCTTAGTCATGAATTGTCAATAGGTATATTTTTTGCAAAAACAATGTTCAGCATAATACCTCTTTAAGCTCTATTATTTTTGATTATTTAGTAGCTATTACGATCAATGGTTGGTCATCTAATAGTATTTCTTCTTTCATCTGGGTTACAAAACCGTTAAAACTAGAGAATAAAGACTAGAGAATACTAATTTAAAGTATACTATACTTATTTGTGAATAACTCCTGAAAGTTTTGTATTTCTTCAGTCTTCCAAAACTGCCAGGTAGTTGTCTGAATAATCATCAATAATATTGAACTATTTATATCAGCTGAGCAATTCTAGCCTTCCCTATTTCTATTGAAAATTGACCTTTATTTTTAATGTATTTCTAACTGTCCTAGTCTACTTATAAAAAGCCAAGAATTTTTTCTTATTAAATCAAATCTGACTGTATAAATCAGTATCATAATCTCTCAAGCATAAACCATATTATTCATTAATTAATATTAATATTTTAGCCATTCCAAAGGTTTTTAATGCTCCAATTGATATATGTAATCACTTGGAATATGTTGAATGCATTTAGGATATTCAAATTAATGAATTTGCTATGTCACTTACCAGAAATTTTTCAGGCAAAAGTCATCTCCTGGGATCTAATTACAAAGAAAATCATTCCAAGTACATTGAGACGAAGTGTTTGAACACTAATCAATAACTTCTGGAATTAAATTCAAGTTATGTCACACTTTGTGTGACAAGCTCACTGAATCTTGAAATCTGCAGAGTTTTGAGACAATATGTAAAGGTTAACTTTAAAGAAAATGCCCTTACAAGCCTCCCAGATTATAAGAGAAAATCAAATGCCATCTATCCATAATCTCACAGAGAAGCTCCTGAAACAAAATGAAAGTCAAATACTGGCTTAAGAAGTATATGTCTTGTGAGCATGTTCTGTAGCAGTGCAGCAATTACTGACAGAAAGAAGTTTTGCAGTTCTGCATCTCTGAAACAGCAGTAATTTGGCTTCAGAAAACCAAAATCCATTTAACATTTTGAAATTTTTTGAAATTTTGTCTCTTCCTCTTAAAAAAAAAAAAGAAAAGAAAAAAGAAAAGAACAGCCATGGTCCTAAATTGGGGACGCAGAAGTCACCCCATACTGAGGCTGGGTTTCCCACTGCCATTAAGCCATCAACTATCCATTTGGACTATGCATTTATTATCTTTTATTTTAATTAAATTTGTTGATAAAGGTACACAAAGAAGTAGCATTTTCATGAGAACTTTCAATTTTGACAAACCAACAATCACACTAACCAACTGTGACTTCCAAAGTACATGAGACTACTATTTCTAATGTATTTTAAATTGTTCTTTAAAACCCTAGTGAGACTTCTGCACAGGCCCCAGGAGAGTCTTAGACACAAGGGATCACTTCTGGGAAAGTTTGAGAAGGTGGAAACTCACTCTCAGGTCAAATATGCAGAACTTATTCCCCCAATTTCAGTGTTTAATTTAATATTCCCCCCCACACAGTATAAATATGATAGCACTAAGCAGTTGTATAATGACAAGTCTTTATTGAAGCATACAAAATCTACCGCTGATTCATGGAATGTGCTATTTCTGCCAGGAATGAAAATGATGTGTTGATTTCAATTGAACTATTCTTACATGCACCAGCTGCAGATCAGGTTCAGGATATGTAGAAGTGCCATTATTAGGCAGTGTTTACATATGACATTTTATTATTGTACATCACTGATACATCTTTCCTTTTCTACTGCTATGGTATTTGGGAAGATGAAAAATTAAAGAAGTAACCATTTTCTTGCTGTGCTAGTACTTTTTCTCTTTGTTCTTAAGACGATTGAACAATATGTTTTTTCCTTCAACTCCTATCTGTGGAGCATCAAGTTATATTCACAGAAATGATAGCCGAAGAGAGGCTAAAATAGAGTTACTGGCTCTATTTACTATCTATCTATAGTTACTGTCAATAGCTTGGTCTGATTTTATAAAAAAGCAGTATATATGAGAACAAAAAAAAGGAAAAAAAAAGGAAAAAAAAGAATTCTGTTGACAGATGACTGGAGAAAATAACTTGTTGTAGGAAGGTTTTAAGCCCTGAGGATTTATTTGTACCTGCAGGGTTAGAGATGGCCAAAGAGCAGAAATAATGATCAGACAGACAAATACAAGACCACAAATAAGCCCGTGTCATTCCTCCTGGCAACTGTTCATTATTTAAAACAGTGCTACTTTGAAGAGAAGGAAAATGCTTGAGACTTGTTCTTTGTATAAAGATAACAGAAGGCTTCTTTTTAAGATAAAGCATCTTAAGATCTTTGAAGGTAAAAGGTAGTCTTCCAGAAACATCTCTTGTGATAGATATTGGAAACAGGATGTGATTTGTTTAAAGTAAATCAAGAGTGTTCTCAAAGCAGCAGGTCCCTTCTTTATAGCAGTTTACAAGAGAGTCTATGTATGCATGTCACAGTAGTGCCATTTACTGAACTTGCCATTCAATTTAAATATTAGTGTGATTAATGTACTCAGTGGGCCAAGTTTATTGAAATGATGCAAATGTGCTAGTAAATGTTGCATTCTGATAGAATGGAAGGGGCAAAATCAGCATCCATGCAAGCTTTTCATCGTATCCACTGCAGAATGAAACCAAAATGATAGGGACAGTCTTGATTCTCAGGGCTGGCATGCGACCCTTCATACATTCAAAAAGGTTGTTTGAAAATCCCACAGACATAAATGTAGCTAGCCTATTGTCAGTGTTCACTTGTGAAGCAAATAGTTCTTACACTGTCATTAAACTTCTTGTCTCCTATTATCCACCATGAAAAAATGCATAGAGACCTATTGAGTTTTTATTCTGGCTACTTTGCATTTATGTTAATTCAGCATGCTTGCTTCAAGAATGACAAGCTGCCTGAAGACAAGAAGAAGCTTGATGCGAGGAGACAGGACAACAATATTTGCTACCTTCTTCTTTTGCTTATTTCTTTTAACCTTTGATCAAACACATTGTAACCCAACAGTTTATCAGACTGACACATCTAGTAGTGCTGCTACCTGATGTGATGTGACACAGGACATTAGGCACTTGAGAGTCAAGTTCTAGTTCTTAGTTTTGATAACAGCCACTCAGTTCCAGCTCAGGTTGGTGTTTTGTCTGTTTGCTTGCTTTGGTTGTTGTTGTCACACTAACATTCATCTTAAGTGTTAGACACCACAAGCATAGCCAAAGTCACAAGTCAGTGATGCTGCTTCCAGTACTGCCATTACCTCTCAACTTTATATGACTACACTTGTGTCTTCACTATAAAGAAGAAAAGGAAAACCATAACTATATTTTTTCACAATTCTGTGTCATGTTTTATCGTGCATGCCAAAAACAGCGTCATCTTCTGGCAAGTCCTGATATAGAATTACGCTGGCAAGAACAGCAGGCTATATCTCCCATAAGAGCATTCTCTTCCAATTTCTTTATTCAGCATAAGCTACCTATAGCACACTTTCACCTCCGGGCTTTTCACTGGGACTCTCCACTACATTACAGTAGCCCTCTTATGCACAACCACAAGCACTTTTCACCTATTATGAATTCTATTTAAAACCCTATTTCTCCAGGTGATATGGATTTATAGATGCAAATATTTGCATTGTTTAAGAGATGGCATTCTACTTTCTTGTTGTTTGGAGGTTTCAGTTTTAAGTGAAGAAAAGCATGTCAGAGTAGTTTGAAGTTCCTAGAAATTCTCTCAGCTGCAAAGGAAGAAGCTGATAGATGAGATTTTGATAAGACAATAGCATCCCAATAAACCTAATATTCAGTGACCAAATACCAGCAGATTTTCATGTGCTTCTTTTTTGCATTACTTTTACTATTTGCACCTAGGAATAATGTCATAAAAGTCAATTACTTCTAGTGATTTTTATTGTGGTTCAAATTGTGTCCCAATCTTGTGTGATTGTTGTTCCAAATATCACTTTTAACACAGTCTAAATATTTCTCTATAATGAATAAAAATATATTCAAGTAATATTTTCACATTGAAAAGCAAATATTTAAATAATTTCGACCATCTCTTTAATTATGCATAACAGTGCCCACTTTCATCTTCTGACGAGCCCCATACTCAGCTTCGCACAAGGTCTGCAGGCAATTCTGAGCAAGTGTTTGAAGACCTCTGAAAATGGGCCTGGCATTACTTGCCTTCAGGGTGGTTGTCAGAGTTATATTCTCATCTGGTGCTTATGCTAAAGAATTAACTGTATTATTATATATAGGAATAACTTCTGAATGGCTGGAACTGAATTAAAAGAATAGAGAGCTGGATTTCATAAATTTGTAAGAGGTTTTGATGGATCAAATAGAGGGAAGGGAACTATTAGAATAGCATAGAACACCAGTGTGAAGGTGAAGCAGGTAACTTGTTCCTAAATTTAATTTCCTTGCTCTGGGAAAAGAAGTTAAGGTAATTTTTGTCATGGAAGCATTTTAGCCAAAGTCTTTTCCTGTCCATCAATCTTTTCCTCAGTAATGTGGAGAGTTTGTTTTTATGAAGTCTGAAATCTATTTTATTGTTGTAAAATGTAGAAGCAGAGATTGTTTAGAGTCTGGTTTTTCTGTTTGTTTGTTTGTTTTTTAAGAAATGAACCATTTGACACAGGTTTTTCATTGTCCTGAAATTGCCTAACTTAGCTGAGCCCACAAGGACAAATAGAACTTTAAAAAGGAAATCTATGTAGTCCTCAGGATCTAGGCATTGCTGCGCAATTGCATGATCTCACTGTCCCCAACCTCATCTCTCCCACAGCTCTTCACTAATTTTGTCGTGTCCTCCTACTGTCCCCTCATACAATACCTCATACGAGAAGAAGGATTCGTCCTTTCTCTTTCTTCTGCTATTTAGTTATTAAACCAACAGGCATGCATTAAGCACTAATTGCAACAGGGGTAACTGGAACTGGGTTTTTAGAGTATATTGGGCAAGCATAAGAGGTATACAGGGAATGAAAGTAAAGGCAGACCCACATAATAAGATTGGTTTAATTGACTTCAAGGGCCAAATGAATCCCTACTGCAATTTCATTGACTTCTGTGATGCTACCCCAGAGTGAGTACAGTCTGTAGAGAGATTAACGCTGTAGGAGAAAATGACACCTTCCCATCAGCCCCCATTGTTTTCTGGAAAACTGACTACACCTTGAAAGCTTGGAAATGGGCGTGAAACAAAAGGAAAAAGAGCAATTACCAGTCAAGGTGGATATAATTAGGTCTACATCAACGTGATAGAAATTATGTGCCTCATTTTTATAAAATGGAAAACTGCAAGACATAAACAAATTAGAGAAGTCTCTTTTTTTTTCTTTTTTTTCAGTAATAGAGGCTCTTTGGAAAGTAAACAAACAGAGAGCACTAGGAATCTAGGAAGGTTTATGTCACAGCACTAATTAAAATCTTAGCCAAGAAAGAGAAAAATACCTTAGATTTAACAAGAGCAATAAAAACATTTTTAAAAGAGCATATGGACCAGCCTTCCAACAAAATGTTTAGACAATTACAGGAAAAATATGGAATAAATAAATGGTGTGTAGGAGAAGTAAAATATCTCCTAAATTAGACTAGAGTTGGAGAACAAAGATGTCAAGACAATTAGTTTTAGGAAATGGAAGAATTGGAGATCTCTTTAAAGCATTTGAGCTCCTTTATTCCCATTATTGGGAACACTCTCACAGCTCCAGTATAGACCATTAAAGGTAGCTCCTCCATGTTTACTAACTGCCTTTGGTAGCTGAAGCTGTCAGCCTGTGACTCCTTCAAAGGCTGGAGAAGGAAAAAATATCACAAGAGTCAGCAGAGCAGTAGAAGTCTAACACATACTTGTTAGCTAAACTTTCAATAAAAATTTAAGAAATTACAGCCTTTATCCATCTATCACTTAGGAATGAGAAGCTACAATCCAATAAGACTCAAAATAAGGAAGTTTGCACAGTCCAGTGTCTTGGGTTAAATGTAAGCTGGAATAGCTGAGGTGCCATCATTTTAATTTCAAAGCTTTATTTTTGGTTGATACTTTGACCACTGCAGATTTATTTTACAATGCTTTAATTAAGGCAAAGCTGAATAAAGCAATGAGAAACAGTTGCAATGCTTTTCTGTTTTTCAGAAGTTAGCTTGCTCCTGGTTCTAGTATTTCAAGCCTAGAAGAAAACAAAACCAAACTGAAGTGCTTTGTACAAACTCACCTCCATAATTCCATTCAGAGTATTTCCTAAGTTAGAAACATAGGAGGTTTTTCCCACTTTTAGCCTAATTTTAACTGCCATTATCATGCCTTTCACTTCAATAAGCAGAGGTACACAAATGAGGGCAGGGTTGGCCTAATATGCATTTATGAATGACACCCGAGGGGCTCAACTTCAATCATATGACTGCTAATACGATGACAAAATACAAGACAACTCACACCACAAAACTTTCAAGCTCTCTGGTTCAGATCCTGGAAAACTCTGAGGTTATCTAGACTTCAAATTATTGGCCATGGAAACAAGGCTGTAAAATCCTTCCTGGTTTATGGTGTAACTTTCAGGGTTTCTAGGCTCCCTGCTAGACATAGACCAAGTTCAAGCCATTCTTTTTAGCTCTTTACCTAAGATTGTTACAGAATAGTTCTTTTATAGAATCACAGAATAATTTTGGTTGGAAGTGACCTATCAATATTATCTGGGCCAAACCCCAGCATTCACAGCATGCATGACCAATAACAAGCAATACATTAAAGGATAATATCTACTTTAGAACTCAAATTGTAATGGCTGTAACCACTATCAGTTTTATAAAATTGGAAACAGAAGTTCATCTGATCTATTCTAGCAGAGTTTGGGCAGAAGAGGCTATGAGGAGTCAGCATAATGAAAGCAAATAACTGAAAGATTGGCTGTTCAGTAAGCTATCATGAGTTCTTGTTTCTCCTAGAATATTTGCTTCTTGATGAAAACTTTCAGCTCTCACAAAGTATTTTAAAGTCTAGTTTTGAATCTCCCTTTAGAAAGGACCTAATCACACTGTTGTAATTTAACCACTAAAGCTTCCACACCAGGAAGAGGCCAGGGGCGAAGTTGCTGTTTTTCACACTATCTCCAGCATAGCTTTTACTACATTCCCCTCAGGGCCCTAGGCTGCAACAGATATCAAAGTCAACTTTCCAAATCTATTTTTACAATAATTCAAGCTGTTCTAATGTACTTTTAAACATTTTCCGTCTGTAGTACATTTAAAGTATGGAAGCCAATTAATGTGAAAATATAAAGTGATCTGAGTTAATGAAATAAAATAAAGACCGCATGCACATATAAGGAGTATAGGCTCTGTGTTATTCCTTGTATTTGCCCTTGTACATCAAAATCCAAATAGTTTTTCAACTTCTTCAGAAAGTGTTATTTGGTACTATTTTGGGGGTTCTCATGTCTCAGCTTTATTCAAAGTAGATGTAAATAGTAAATAAAATTATCACTAAGCTTGCTTTTTTTAAAAGTGGCTGTTATAATCAGAAAACTGATGCCATAAAAATGGTATCTCAGTGTTTCACATTTATTCCCCTTCAGTGAATTCCTTATCAAATATGCTTATTTTGCAAGTCAAAACAAGATTCTTCTAACTGCCAGTACTGCAGCTCCACATGTTATTTGGAAAGCAAACAATGTTCTCCTTTTCAGCAATAAAAATTTCAGAATCAAAACCAAAGCCACCGACTTAATAATACAGGGGGTATTATACAAGACTTTGGGGTTCTACTTTGTAGTGCAGATAGAGGAAAACATTTATTTATAGGCAAATATATGAAAAGCATACAAAACATGAAGCAGACACATTGGCTGCCATTTTTTGCTTGTCTCCTATCGCAGCGTCTCAGCTCCAAGAGCCAGCATAGACATAAATGGTGTAGCGATTTAGAAAAACATAGTAATGTTTAAGCTAACTCAGATGATGCTGAATAGTTGCCTTCGCATCTCTGCCTAGCTGACTGAGAACTCAAGTATGGATCCAATTCGGATGATATCCCCTTCCCTCCAGTTAGGATCTAGGAAAGGGTTAGAGAGAGAAATGGAGGGGAAAAGGTGGTATCTGCATTTCCTTGCTGGTGCACACACTGGGGATGCCTCGGCATTTCCCTTTCCCTCCCCACCACCCATTGTCCACCCCTTGTAGCTGCTGAAGGGCTTGTTGACAGCAGATGCCCTGCTTATCTTTCCCCCAAAAAACCGAGGAGGCTAGTGGTCTCCCAGGCCTCTCTCTGAAAGGGGAAATGCAACACGTCAGATCCAGAAACACCAACAAGTTTCCCAAACTGTAGGGAATCACAGTGAATATCACCAGCAAGCACAGTCTTGGCTCAGTTTCTATTCGCCAGAAATACATTTCAAATAGGGACAATAAGCACAAAGAGCTAGAAAGCTGAAAAGGCAGAGCTGACTGGGAGCCATACTCCTTCCAGAAATCCTTCTGTGCAAGGACCAAGGCAGGATTTGTAGGGAGGGGTCAGAGAGGGACCTCCTATAGGGAGGGAGGGATCTTTATCTGCCATATTGATAGCACTGAAAAGAAAGAAACCAAAAGAAAAAAACCCATCACAGTGACTTTTATGGACTTTAGGACTCTACTTAGCCTTGAGTATTGGAGTATTAAAAGAGCAACAAAGAGAAGTAAAGCCTGTGTTAAAATTCTATGTGTTGATTTCCATATATTTTTGGAAGACTTTTGGCATAAATATAGAAAAACCAAGTGAATCCATAATCAAGGCTAAGTGGTTTCCACCCTGAATTGTTTTCCAGCTTCTTCAAAATAGGCCATTATCTTTCAGTCTTGTTGTTGGTCAAAATATGTGAGAAAAAAATATTTATTCTTCTTTTATATGGAAAAGACTAGAACTGATTAGCCTGTATATGAACCTGAAATCTTCTGTCAAAACAGAGAGGGAAAAAATGGTAAGTTTAGCAGTTGTTGCTTTGGGAATGATACTTTTTTTCTCCCTCAAATTTAGCAATAAAGGCCTGTTCTTAGTGTGAGTTTATAAAACAAAGTTTAGGAGTTACAGACAGCTGAAATGTTTAAAGAACGTGTTTGCTCTTATTTACTTACTTCCATTTACTTGGAGTCCAAAAAAAAAAAAAAAAGAAAAAAGTTCCTGATGTCATTTAACTTTGTAACCTGCTGTTTGTTAATCAATTTATGAACCTTTTGTTTAAGTAATCTTTTAACAGGAAAAGTTAATGGCATTTATTAATGGCATATCCCTCTGATAATCCAGTTAGACAACAACAAAACATATCTAAAATATTTTCAAAACTTTACTGAACTATCATTGGAGCAATTGCTATATTGATCATTCTCTTCTCTTCTGCACTGAGGAGACTAAATTTATATTGCTCTGAAGTTTATCTAAAGAATATTTGGATCTAACATGGATATGCCCACAGCTATTTCAATTATCTTTATTTTATTTGAGCTTTTAGTACAGTTGATGCACTATTTCTTAGAGTCCAGAATTTACAAATGGCACTTTGAATAACATACAGTGCAGTGCACCATACCTAAACATATGCCTTCACTTAACTATGGAAATTGTCCCAAGGTCTTCCATGTGTTTACCTATGACTCTGAGGTTGTACATGCTAAAATTATTTGCATCCTAGGGAGGGATGCTAAGTCCTTTTGCAATATCAAACTCTGATTTTCAGAGATCCTAGGATACCTACCCCCTAAAGCAAACCTCCCAGTACTTATCTTGTTTCCATTCTCCCAATCTATCGTCTCCACTCAACAACAAAAGAGTGACTTGGGGGGGCGGGAGGGGTGTTTTGTTGGTTGGTTGTTTAATTCCAGAAAATGAACACAGATTGCCCTCTCAGACATTGCTGCAGTCCACAAGATTTGCACCAGAATAACCAATAAAAGAATTATGTTGACAGTGAATGTGTTTTGCTGTAGATGCTTGATCTCGGACACTGGCAAGTTACCTCAAAATGTCCTCCAGCTTGCCCTTTCCTTGAGTTTTTTTTCCCCCCTCCCATGACAGGAATTTCTGAATAAGCTATTCCCTTCACTATTGCCTTGTATTTCTTTGCAGCTGCCTCTCTTTCTTGCTAACTAGCATACAGCTCACTCTCCATAAATAGCTGTTCTTGCTGTAAATACGGTAGGCAGACAGTGACTTGTAGCAATGCTTAGACCACCCAAATTAGCTGTAGCTGTAATCACACTTCACCTTTCATGTCTGAAATGAATAACAACAACCAAAATTGGCCGCTGTTAAAGTCCTGCATAGTATATTAAAAGCAAACTAACTAATAACTTTTCACCATATTTTTCAGAGCCAAATTTATCTGGTTCACATTACTGGAATTTGTGAGGTCTGTGTGTCATAGAATCATAGAATCAGTAAGGTTGGAAGGGACCTCAGGAGATCATCTAGTCCAACCTCCCAGCTCAGCAGGGTCACGCAGAGCATGTTAGACAGGGTTGCATCCAGGTGGGCCTTGAACATCTCCACAGAAGGAGACTCCACAACCTCTCTGGGCAACCTAGTCCAGTGCTCCATCACTCTCACGGGGAAGAAATTCCCCCTCACGTTCAGGTGGAACTTCCTGTGCTTCAATTTCTGCCCTTTGCCTCTTGTCCTGTCACACGGGACAACTGAAAAGAGATTGTGCCCGTCCCCTTGACACCCTCCCTTCAAGTACTTCTACACATTGATAAGATCCCCCCTCAGTCTTCTCTTCCCTAGGCTGAAGAAGCCCAGCTCTCGCAGCCGTTCCTCATAGGGCAGGTGCTCCAGCCCTCTGATCATCTTTGTAGCCCTACGCTGGACTCTCTCCAGCAGCTCCTTGTCTCTCTTGTCCTGGGGAGCCCAGAACTGGACACAGTCCTCGAGATGAGGCCTCACCAGGGCTGAGGAGAGGGGCAGGATCACCTCCTTCGACCTGCTGGCAACACTCTTCCCAATGTATCCCAGGAGACCATTGGCCTTCTTGGCCACAAGGGCACATTGCTGGCTCATGGTCAACTTGCCATCCACCAGCACTCCCAGGTCCTTCTCTGCAGAGCTGCTCTCCAGCAGGTCAGCTTGTACTGGTGCCTAAAGTAGTTCTAAATCTTTGCTCCCTGCTTTCATTTCCTTTCCTCGTAACAGAAAAGCCTGCCTAGGTTAAACTAAAAAACATAACAGCTACAATCAGGTGGGGGGAAAAAATGTAGTAGGAGATTTGAATCAAATAGCACAGCTGGAAGCTCAGGCTAGAGGTACTGTTGATTCAGTTTGTGTACAATGCTGAAAAAGGCTGGAAGCTGTTCTCAAGATCCTTTGTTTAAAAACTGAGTACCAAAGAAAGAATTTCAGCCAAGTACTGTCCCATAGTAAATCAGAAAGTCATTTCATTCCTTTTTCATTTCCTCAGATTACAGGCAGTCAAGAATCATAAAGAGAAAATCTATTCTTGGATTTACTGGAATGGGTGAGTCCATTCAGATTAGAAAAGAAACAGCACAAATCTTTGACTAAAACTTCAGTCGAACAAGTTCAGACAGTTCTGGCACATGAAGGAGTTTAATTAGTTTTGTGATATTCATTCCAACTCATCACTTCATTTCTAGCGAAATCAGAAATGGGAGTACTAAAATAATAGGGAAAAAATATTCTCATGTTATTTCCAAAAACAGAGGGGAAAAAAATGAGCTAAACCTATTTCAGAGAGTGAACCAGAGAAAGACTTCCCTTTCTGGGAATCTGGGAACTGTTAGATAAACTATCATGCTGCTTTTACAGAAAGGTAAACCTCTTTCTAGAACATAACTCCAGTGTCAGATAGAAGAGAGTTTTTGTGTTCCACCCAGCTGCTGATGAAGATTCAGTATAGTGTTTTTTGTGGAGCACTGCATAACATAGAAGATGTGAACAAATCACAGAATCTAGGGAAGAGCAACAAAAACAAAGTCTTTGGAAAAATAACCTGTGAAGAATGATGGAAGAACCTTGATATGTTTATTCTTGCAAGGGGATAGTTGTATGGAGAAATGACAGCTGTCTTCTCTGATGTAAAAGATTGTTATAAAAAAGGTAGTGAGAAGTTGTTCTTTATATTTGTAATAGAAAATAGTATAAATCAGTTGGATTTGCCAGAAGAATGACATTACATGTTAGAAAAATCTTTCTAAATATAATCATAGTAAAGCACCCAAAGAGACCAGGGGACTGTTTTGTGAAATATCCTTCGCTATATGTTTTCAGAGAACAGGATACAAAAATTTCTAACAACCTTTAAGTTCTTAGAAAATTGTTTAAGGGATTGTTTAAATCTATTTAGTTGATATTACTCCACTGTAGAAAATTTGATTATATGGATCCTTGAGGTCTTTTTCATCCTTATTTGTTGCACAATTTCTACAACCGGGTTTTCTGTCACATCCATTTCACCATCTGCCTTCATTAGGCATTTTAGAAACCAATCTTAAGCTCATTCAGTTAATAGTTTTACATCAGGAAGGCTTAGAATTGCCATTTAGGTTATTACCTGTGTCCCCACCAGGGCAGAGTGCCTTCACTCCGTCCAGCCTCGTGATCCAGAGTTTGCATGTTGGCTGGAACAAATATTACTGTAGCACACTGTGGGGCTAGATCTACAGGGACATTACATCCACTCTACAGTCATCCTAAAACTAACCAACAGATATGGCCCTGAGGGCATTACCAGGCCTTACTGCCCACCTGCCTGGGGCCTGCCCCACCCTGCCCAGCCCATGACTCCTTCTCAGCTCAGGCACATCAGCCCTTGCCCCAGAAATGCCACAGCAGTGCCTGCCCTTAGCCTGTTCCCAAATTGTTGTTTGGGTCTCCTGGACTGCCCTGGGAGTTGGTCTATCTTTCCTACGATCATGGGGCTGTCTGTAGGACCCCTTGCCATCACTAACACCCTGCTATGCTCTCCCACTGCTGGTGCCACAGACCCATGCCCTGTCAGTGCAGACACTGCTCAGTCTGCATCCTAGCTGCTCTCAGATCCCCATCCCTAAGGAAGCAGACAACACTCGGGCAAAGGTAGCGGGGTTCATAATAGCACCTTCTGCAAGGGGAGCAGTGTCTATCAGGGAGCAGCAAGGGCCAGCTGCTCCCTTAGGGATGGGAAGCCAGGAGATGACCATGGTAACACCGCCAGCAAGGCAGGAGCCTCACCGCCAGGGCCTGTCCCACCATACGTGAGCAAGACAAGACCAATAACCATGTTCAGCCAAGAGTCCAGATCCTCAGGCAAGTCTAAGGTGATGAGGCAGGTCCAAGGTCAAGTGATGATGTCAGTCCACAGATCAGGATCAGGTATGGTTCTGCCTCCCCAGAACAAAAGAGATGTGGAGCTACTGGAGAGAGTCCAGCGTAGGGCTACCAAGATGATCAGAGGGCTGGAGCATCTGCCCTGTGAGGAACGGCTGAGAGAGCTGGGCCTGTTTGGCCTGGGGAAGAGAAGACTGAGGGGGGATCTTATCAATGTGTACAAGTACCTGAAGGGAGGGTGTCAAGGGGACAGGGACAATCTCTTTTCAGTTGTCCCATGTGACAGGACAAGAGGCAAAGGTCAAAAACTGAACCATGGGAAGTTCCTCCTGAGCGTGAGGGGGAATTTCTTCCCTGTGAGAGTGACAGAGCACTAGAACAGGTTGCCCGGAGAAGCTGTGGAATCTCTTTCTCTGGAGATCTTCAAGGCCTGCCTGGATGCAACCCTGTCTAACATGCTCTAGGTGACCCCGCTGAGCAGGAGGTTGGACTCCAGAGGTCCCTTCCAACCTTACTGATTCTGTGATACTATGATTCTGTGGTGACAGCAACCATGACCAGACACTGTCCAGTGATCACTGAGTAGGTCCATAGTGACAAGACAGGTCTGAGGTCAAGCTAGGAAGTCAAGCCACAGGCCAGTGTCTAGATTACCAGGGTCCATGGCCAGCCATGGCTGTGACTGAGCTAGAGATCAGAACTTTTCCAACATAGCTCGGGTAGGGAGTAAGAACTTGGGGCTCATCCTAAACACAAGTTTTTGTGGCAGGGGGAGGCGCTCCAGGAGAGGTAGTCAGGAACATTAAGGCCCATTAGTGCTCCAGCCATGGCCTCCTCTCCCAGTGGGTCCTCACAGCTTACCAAGGCATGGGTTTTAAGAGGTATTTCCTGTGAAAAGACCTAATCTTGTCTTGAGAGTATGCAGTGTCTACTGATTCACAGGAACACTCCTCAGGTCTGTAGTCCTGCCCATCATGGAGAGTGTGAAGCTTGCCATAAATCAGTTTAGAGTCCAAAATTCACCTTACTTGGTGCTCTCATTGCTCTTGCACCACAACTGCAGGTGGGAGAGTGGTCTTGAGGTGAGAGGGGTCTGGGTGAGATAAGACTTCAGGAGGGAGACACAAAAAGCTGGGTGACTCTTCAGGCCTTGCTCCTCATTGTTTGGATTTCTTGGACCCCCCTGGGATCTGGCTTGTAACCTTGTCATGCCTAATTATCACTAGACTATTGATAGGACCTATTGCTGTTACCACCTTCCTCTGCTGGCCCACTATAGTGCCACGGGGTTGCATCTGGTCAATGTGGGCACTGCCTGGCCAATGCTGGGGCTACCCTTGGCTCCAGGTCACCTTCCCTGGGGAAGCAGCTCTGCTCTTGCTGCTCTCTGACTCCAGCCCTTTTTGCCTCTTACGAAAAGGCTGGCATGTGAAGCAGGGATCCATCCTCATAGATACTTCCATGATACAGTCTTTGATCCAGCAAAATTCATAAGTACATGGCTAAACTTTGAGTATTAAACAGTACCGGTAAAATCCATTTACTGACCAAAATGGCTAGAATATTTGTTGCTACAAGGACCTGCAGCTTCAATGATGTCTACAAAGGGCTTTTAACCTTTTTTAGATGCATGTAGGATTTTTTATTATTATTATTTCTTGTTGCATTTGGAAGTAATTGTAAACAAAATATGAAATATAAGAAGAACTAATTTCAAAAAGATTCATTTTAAATGAATTCTGGGGTAGATTCTGGGATAAATATGCAAACTAGTCATTTGTAAATGAGCTTCTTAATATTATACTGGTAGATGGACCCATACCTTCCTTGCTAGAACTGAAGCACAATGCATGTGGCATATTTAAATCCCACTATTTGCAAAAGAGCTATTGTTTAAGTATCAAAAAAATTATTCTGTTTATCTTTGAATTGTATAACCAAATCTAGTAAGATCTTGTAAACTATCAAAGCCAGGCAAAGCAGAGCAGTGGTAAATATAGAATTGTCCATTTGCAAATGTTTGGGACCTTTCTGTGCTTCTGCTGCTAATGATGTTACTGAGTGCTGCTTTTTTTTTCCAAAAGCTTCAGGATTAATTTGCTATCAAAACAGATGACAAGCATTCACACACCGAATAATGATATTTTTAATTCATAATTTATCATGTTATGTGATGTCATAAATTAAATAAAGCTATATTAATTTTGATTGAACACATCCTTTCAGTGAAGAGCAATCAGTTCCCACATGACTGTGTTCTTCCCCAAAGCAGGGGGAAGGGGATGGACTAATTCTCCCTTAAGGAAAAAAAAATGTTTCTCTAGTATTTGCAAAACCCTGTGAGGGAGTTTTCAGGGAGAAATGTCCAGAATGATAAACTTAATACAATCACTGCAAAAATGAGAAAGGTGCAAAACAGATTTAATGTTTATTTAAAACCTAGAAATAAATCTGGTGTCACTTTTCAGTCCTCCTTATTTAACCAGGATGATATTTGTAGTCAGTGAGTTTAGTTCCAGCAGGGATGAGATAAAAATTGAGGGCCAAATCAAATTTCTCTTTTCTGGTAGAAAACCTGTGAGTGAAATCATACGTGAAATCTAACATAGAGAAATATTTCATAAAATCCATCTTATACCTTCCAGTCCTTTAACTGAAGTCTCAGGGATAAGAAGCAACACAAGCTAAACAAAATGAGGGCAAGGCTAAGACCTAGCTTGAAACTTCTTCTTTAGTACGACTGACATCTAGCAACCCTAATCCATATGCACTTTGGCATTTACGGAGAGCCTGATAAGGTAAGTCAGACATCAGATTTCCAAACTTAGTTTTTACTTTAGCACAGAAATAACAAACTAGAAAAAGATAGCTCTGTCAATAGGAAAAAAATATATATCTAATAGGACAGAGACAAGACATGAAGACAGATCTACCAATTGTCCACTGGATCCCAGTGTAGTGAGTATCTTTTCCACCAATATTTCTTTCTATTACAACAATTCTCAGTGGCTCTTGTAAACCCTTCTGGGTTCCCATAAAGGTCATTTTCTCTCCATATTCTTGTAATTTGTGCTCTGGTTCTGCTTCTTGCTGCATGTTAACTCCTTCTCTCAGCAGGTACTAGCACTAACACCTCTTGAGTTTCCTCCTTCACAACCCCTTCCTGCCTTCCAGTATTTGAAGGGAGGATCTACATTAGATTTTTAGTTTGAGGCAGGAGGGCATCAAATTGCTGTCTTGGAACATCAAACTAGCTCTCTTTTGGATGAAACCAGAAGAAACCCTCCAGAAATACATCTAATGGGCTCCAAATACTGAGAGCATTCAAGCCACAGAACCATACTAGAGCTCGTCCAAAGCCATCCTCCAAAATGCAGATAATATGGATGCTGCATCCTCAGTGCCGACACTTTCACTGCTCCTATGGGCCACACTACTTGCTCAAAAATAAAGTTACTTTTGCACTAGTAAGAAAAAGAAGTCTACTCCCTTGCCTTCATGTGAGGGTTCAGCCTACCCCAAAGTACAGCACTAAGATTAAATTAGTCAGGTAACCTTCCTCCCAACTGTCCAGATAGAATACAGAATATATTTTATTTACACAGGAAACCAAATAAAAATCAAGTAGGTCTAGCGTCTCACAGCATCTGTTATATACGTGACTACCACAGTACCTCAGAAGGAAGACTTCACTGGTAGCTAAAGGATTCATCGGAGAGGTGGGAATTCTGGTTCTAATCATGCTGTTTGCTTTGCTTTCCCTTCTCTTGCTGTCTGTCTTCGTTCTTCTCAGAGAACTCCTACTGCATAACATAGTGGAAGAGAGTATAAAGCAATACACTCTTCGTTCCAGGATGTAACTAGGAGTTAGAACTGAGCTACCTGACCGTATTAGGACTTAGGTCATTATGAACATACCCAGATGAGACACTGAAGAAAAATTGCTAGCAGAAGGGCTGGATGGAGACGTTATAAATGCCAATGAAACACTAAAGGACATTTAGGCACTTTAGGATTCATCTATGCTGTACAAAGGTGAGATACAGACACACCAAGCCGATGTTAGTCAGACTTCTACATCCACACATTTTGGTTCCACCTGGTACAGATAAACAGCCAAAGTCCTGAAAGTAATCTAGTCCTGCTAATACCTAGCCCTGACTATCAGCAGCACTTAGTAAGTCAGACAGGCAGGAATATTGAAAAGATGGAAATATAAATCTTCAGCCTCAGAGCCAATGCAGCTTTCTCTAATTTAGTTTTTCTACTCATACTGTATATGCAGTGCGTAAAGCACACTTACATCTTCTTTGTGAATATAATCTGCAGTATTTGGATTAGCTTTCCAGGTCCCTTAAAACAGAGAATTGTAAATGTGCAGGTCATTATTTTTGTTTAAGCAGAGAGAGACTGATCAACATATTCCACATTTCCAGCTAAAGTGAAGTCAAATTGTTCCCCCGACCTGAATTTGATCTTAAACCTAGTCCTTCTTTTGAAGTTCTAGGTAATGTTAACATAAATATAATCAGAAGACTTCTAATAGTAGGAAGCTTTTTAATTTAGCAGGAAAAGGCATAACATGATCCAATGGCTGGAAATCTTATAATGCACAGAGAATAGGACTCTGCAGATGAAGCAAGGTGGCACGGTTAATAACTGTAGGACCTGAACCTCATTTCTTCCAAAACTTGGGATGCATGTAATTAATACATACTTAAGGCAATAGAATTCTGCCTCATGAGCTGAATTCCATCTCTGATTTTATCAAGAAATTTCTGTGTCAGGCAAGTCAAGAGTTAAATTAAGCTTTTCATAAATGGCTTTCCTAATCTTTTATTTCTTGGATATCCAGATTGAAAATCTAGGTTCTGCTTTACAGAGATGCTGAATATTTACAGCTGCAGTCCATGGAGAACACTAACTTAAATATAAAAAATACTTTAAAATTGCTAAAGGCTCTGAAAAATCAATTTCTTTGTGTTCCAAAATTCAAAACATACAATGCAGTTGCTTAGTGCACCAATTCCTCATATGCAAATGGTGAATATTTTCTTGTTATTTGATGGGCATTTGAAGACAAATTCATTACGCTTATAAAGGAAATACTTTTACTCTACTTAGCTGCGTAAAAAAAGGTAGATGACAGTCTGATAGAACTTTTTTAAAGCATTACATGCCTCTGTAGCTACTTACAAATTCTTCACTTGGGATCACCTGGGTATATGTGTCACCTCTACATACCAGTGGTATGATAGAACAAGGCCCAGAACTATACCATCTCTACTACTCCAATTCTTTATCCTCTTTCTTCATGCACTGGTTTCCATTGAAAAGAAACCTTGGTGAGCTGATCACACTAGGACCTTGCTAAGTTCCAATCAGCAGAAGCAGAGACTACAGGCTAGCAAGCCAAGAGGAAGTAACCAATTCTCTCACCAGGTCAGGGCTTACACATGGTGTGCTTAATAGGACATGAACTACGTATTGAAGACAAAGCACATATTAAACAGCTGCCTATTCAATAGATGCTGTCTATTCTCAGCAATGGATGAGGTAGACTTCCTATTGAAAAAGGGTTGATAATGGCAAGATCATTTGAAAACCAAGCATAACACATGCATACAGAGGTGACATATAATGCATATGAAAGCTCATAATTCTGCAGGCAATGTTGAGACTGACATTTGCTAAATATTATAAAATATACTTTTATTATATATTTTTATGTGTTACTCATCACATACTGCTTAGCAGTTTTAAGTAAGAAAAACAGTACTTAGTAATCCAGGAAACTATAAGGCTCTCCAATTCAATCAGACATATGTTCAGGCAGACAATAGCTTGTAGTAAAGAAAAATAGGATACTCAAACAAAGAACATTAAATTCTGTCTATATTTCACTTGAAACAACAGCCAAATGCATTGCTTGTAACAGTCATTTTGAACATTGCCAATGCTTTGGAGAGAGATGGGAGAGCTGCTGGGCAGAGCAGTCAGGTGTACTAATGAGATAAGGGAGCTGGAGAGTTTCTTTAAAAATAGTTGTCTGAGAAGTTGGGAGGAGGAGTTTAAGAGGGTTTTTTTTATTTATTTATTTTTTCCTTCTGCAGCCATACATGCTCAAAGAAGGATTCATATTGCATATCTCAAAGGAACCTGTATAATATACCTGTAGAAAATATCAACAAATTGTAAGTAGTGCCCAGCAACTTCTGCTCTCAGTGAGTGCAGAGATGATGAAAAGGAAGCTAAACAGCAAATTGAATAACATAGCCTCTAAAATACATCACAGTATTCGGTTCATGTGTAGCCAACATTCTCAACATTTCTTTGGCAAAACAATACAAAACTATTGCCAGTTCTGCGTAGTCTTGCAATTTCATTTCATTTTTAGAAATGTTGCATTCCTTCAGTTCTGGAGGAGAAAGTCAGTGTGCAGAGAATGTTGAAGAAGTATCTTTGTTCCATATCACATCTTCCATATGTAACTGACTGTCCTGCTTATTCTCTTGGAAAAAGAAATCAATGAAAACAATTACTTAAGTGGAAATTATATGTTTGATGGTTCAGCAAAGTTCAATTATTTCCAAATGTGGAAGGCCTAACCTTTGTTGATGAGTTCAAATAATTTAGATTATTCATGCAAACTAGAAATGACTCAGAAAAAAGGCTCTTGACTTATAAAATGGTCTCAGCTCATTTTTTCTCTTAATTATCATTGCAACTTGTTTAAAACTGTTATGAAATCATACATCATACAAAAAATAGGGAGATCTGAAGAATTTTCAGTATTTCCTTTTAATCTGCAAACTTTCCAGTTAGTTCATGAACCATTTAGTTCATACCCTTTAAGCTTTACATGTATTTCCTTCCAAGAAAGAGGACAGAACGCATGGCTTCAAAAAGAGCTGAGCTAGAGATTTCTTTAGTTTAATGAAATCCTTCAACTTTTTATATAAGAAAGAAACAATATGGATATAAAATTTGCATGTGCATTTATGTGCTTTCAAAGTTAATGTTCTTCGGATCTTTTGTCTCATAAACCTTTGGGGTTTTCTGGAAAAAAATCACACAAAAAATAACTGCTTTGTATATTTTAAGAAATAAAAATAACTCATTATGCTTTTTATGAACATGAGATGATCATATCTTTTTTGAAACACCTCTATGCAACTGTAAACTACAAAATGCTCTTAGATCTTTAGGAGATCAAAAAGCTCTTAGCTTTGAAAGTAACTCAGTTCTAACTGCAGAAGCTTCTTCATACTTAGGTATTTTATGATTGCTAAAATTCTGAGTATTTAAAGTCAGGATAGAGACTGATGGAAAGTGGGATAAAATACTTCTTGTACAATTTTGTGCTCCCATGGGTTTAACAGAGCCTACTTGGCAAGCTTGCTTGCATCAAAAATAATTTTGGGGGCCTTGGTCAGCAAGAACATTACCCTTTTAAGACACTTATAATTTCTTCAGAAATTCTGTCCTGACTGATCTCATTAAGACATTACTCTGACGTAATTGGGACTTCTGTATCAAGCTGCTGAAGTTGACTAGATTTGCCCTCATTCCATCTGAGAAAGAATATTTTCTTTCTCCATCCAAATGAGGTGGTTCCAAATGAGTCTCTTCTGCCAATAGAACAGGAATGAGGTCAGCTAAAGGTGACAGAATTAACCAACAAATGCCTTTCAGCTCTAATGAATCACAGGATCTGCTTCTCTATTCAATTTGGTGAACCAAGAGACAGATAGATGTGCATATTCAATTATTTTTTCCTTTTCTCTTAATTGAAAATTAAAATCGAAGAATTATATATATATGAAAAGTGAAGGTGAAATTGTTAAAACCATTTATGAATTTTTGTTCACATCTCAAAATTACACTGTACACATTTTTGTCAAAATTTCAAGTAACACTGGTTATTTTGGATCACTATGCAACTGACTGTCCCAGCAACAAACTAGTCTGCTTCTTCACCTTCTAATTGCATTCCTGCTGTCTCCTAAGGAAAATGGAAACCTGACGCAAAAGAAAGACAGCATGAAAATGTAGTATGGAAGGGAGTCACACCAAACCAAACAAGGATGAACTCAATAGTCAAGAATTATATTTAGCACACTCAAGTGGGACACAGGAAAGACTACTTATGAAGGTTAGATAGTTCAGAAGTTAGGAAATTAACCTTAGATTTAGAAGCCATGCATTCAATTCCCTGCTGTGCCACAGACCTTCTAGGTGTATTTGTGGTCAATTCTTTTTACCTCTGCCTTCAATTCAATTTCTCACATGCAAAACTGAGAATAATTGCTCTTCCCAATCACAATCCATTGATAATTTTCATTTCTTGGATATTATAGGGGCTTAGGACACATAGGTTTAGATAGGGCAAACAGAAGGAAAAATAAGCAGAGGTTTTTGAGAAGCTGAATTGCCTTGAAAGGGGATACAATTATACTCATTGAGACAAGATTTGCCTTCCACAGGCTAGAAGTCAGATTGCTGGGATTTATATTGTAATGTCCCCTGTCCACCACCCTTAAATCCCCTCCTTCTCTCCATTTATCAGAGTTGTAACATTACTTTGGCCCAAATTTTGTGCTACAATAGTGATATTTATTAATATGGTGCCCTTTTATTTTAAATCCATAATTTAAAGCAACTGTGAAAGTCAAGACTCAGCAAAACCTATATCCAGAAGTTCACAGAAGTCTTGGTAAGGATGGCATTTTATTAAAACTGGTCCTAAATTATATCACTTACACAATTTGTGGTATTATACAGATGTATCTATCAGAGGTTGTTTCTTTTTATGTTGCCTCAAGAGTAGAACAATTTGTAAAGATCTAGTTACTGATTGTATCAGTTTCTGTAATTTCATGGAAAAAATATTTTTCTAGGTCTTATGTTTACTGCTCTCAATGTGAGCTGATGAACTACTGAGACTGAAGCATATATAATGTTGCTCTGAATGCCAGCATGAGCAGGGCACTTCTAAATTGTATCAAATCATGAGGTTCCTCCTCAAAGAAGATAGTCTTCCTCATTAAATGTCTTTTCATGACCTAAGAGTAGCAAAAATAGTCCATAAGACTAGACAGTAGTTTTATTATTATGCAGACCCACAGTCTCTCTTCCTTATAGCAAACATATAGACAACTCAGCTGCACCTTCAGCTTTCTCATACCTTTTAAGTACCTCTGTAGATCATGTATTCACATGGATACTTCATGTGGTGTACGATAGTGAGGGCAATTTACTTGGGAGTAGAGCATAATGGTATTATAATCCTTGTTATTATATATCCTAAAAAAGGTACTTTTATTAGCATCACCTAGTCCAACATCACCTCTTAAGAGGCATCTGCAAAACTGCACAGCCCTCTTCCCCATTTGGGTGGGTCAGGTCATGTTTTTGATTTGGACCCTTAAATGGAACAATTTATCCTCAGGGAAGTGAGAGTCACGCTTCAGTTAATGATGATGCTGAAGCCGGTAGAGGACAATATAATGGTTGACATAAATATTTTGCTTCTGATATATTAACAGAATCATCTGGTTTCCCCAGGAAGAAAACTATTGCTTTCCATCAGCTTGGTCCTACTCCTCATAAACCAAAGTAAAATTAAGAATAAAGATCTGAGGCACAAATTTAACTCAAGAAAGAATGCACTAAACACTACCAAAGAATTGGAGGAAATATTTCCAAATATTTTTAAATTGTTTTCATCAGTTATAAATTTTTATCTCAATCTGATATAGTGATCCCTTATAGCACTCCCAGTGACTTCTCAAATCAAGTATAATTTACAGCCTGTGCATGGCTTTGAACTCCCTTGATAAAGTCTTGGAGATACAGTCCATTGACATCAATTAAACTGCTATCAGTAGGCTTTAGTGTGGGCTTATAGGACAAGGGAAAAGTACAGAGATTAAGTTGCTCATTAAAAAGCAGATATAATCAAGCACTGATAAGTTGGTTTCTTTTAAATGTTCTGAAAATGTCTACATACATAAAATTTATAGTGGTATAATAAATGGTGTCAAAATGACATTTTAAACAAATACAAAATAATATACACAGCTTAAAATCATCTAATCATGGACTTGTACAATATTACTACATAATAATGATATATTAGATATCCATTATCCTATGAAAAAGTTTACTAGTATGGATTTATAAAATAAGCTTCATCCATTTTCTCAACTGGATTAATGAGAATGATCACTTTTACTATTTGGTTGGAGAATTTTGCCTCTTAAACAAAATCAAAAACTAGGAATTCAATCACAAAAATGCATTACAAAACTAAGACTTGCATACTAAAGTGCATAAAACCCTAAAAATGAAGCGTTTAATCTAATATATTGCATACTACTCCATATTTAGCACTTTTTCACTATTCTTGTTCTTTTTAAGATCATGGCTTTCTGTGCAAGTTTTCAATCTTTTTTGTGCAGTTAGAGCAAGATGCTTAAATACTGCTTCAGGGAAGATTTGGAGGGTTCCCTTTGAATACTTGAAATTAAACACCCTATCTCAATAATTTTTTAGACAATTTTGTTTGAGATATGTTTCTAGAGCATAAGGAAAGATTATTTCCTTAACCGTTAGCCTTACTTCCCATTTCAGTAGCAGGGGTCCAGCCTGCAGAATCCTGAAGCAGACCAGGGCCCTGATGAAAGGAATACAACCAATATGCCAATGACCAAAAGTATGCTTAGAGAAATAAAGATATCTCTCCTTAACACTTGCATAACCAAAAAATGTCTTCCCATTCAACTTTTCTACGTCAGTGTGTTTTATTTCTCTAGCTGCCTTTCTTTCCCCTCTCCTTTTGTCTCATATTGTTTCAAAATGATAGGAAGTAGGGAGGCACAGGACTGTCTGCATGGGACACTTACTGATTTTTGATTGCTTCCAGTGTTCACTGGGTGTGAATCAGATCCCAAGTTCCTGAGTGACTGCAAACACACAAATCAATCCAGCTGTAATAACAACTGACCAGAACGAGAATCATATCTCTATTCAGTTTCACATTAATTCTGCCCTCCTAAGAAAAGACCTTCTGCATTGAATCAAGAACTAAGGAACTTAAACACTTCAGGTTACATAAAATGTAGCCCATTTTTATATAAAAAGATGGTAGACTGTATCCTAACCCAAGTGAACCACTGAGGCTCCAATTAGTATACTTACAGTATATGCTAATGTAGCAATCTAGTAAATGCTCCAATTTATAATCCCCCAAAGACCAAAAAACAATCAGAGCCACTAGTAGATGCTGTTTCTTGGGAAAAAATGAAACATTTTGATTATTTTTTTTTCCTAAAAGTTGGTTTCCTGTGTAATTACTGAAACAAACCGTTGTGCAATAGTAGTCATTGCTGTGACAGCAGCCTTCCACTTACAGTAGATCCTACAATAGAATCGTAGTTGTCCACATTTGGCACGGCCATGAAGGCAAGCCACAGAAACATAAACTGATCAGGAGGAGTGTGAAATGATCCTGTTCCCAACTTTACTCCTGCCAGAACATGGCTGTGTTACCTGAACTTGGTTGTGACAGCCGTCACCAAAGGGGAGCGGCACGTTGTGTCCGGTGGCCTGAAGTATCAGAAAGTAGGAGTGGGAAACCCTTTCTGGAGACAGGGATCCTCATCCAAAGTCCCTCTGTGAGCCCTATGCGCCACAGTAGCCACCAGCCCAGCTTGCGGAGCGGGGTGCCATCCTTCCTTCCCCATATAGGGTTCCCCCCTCTCTGTCTGGCAAAGGCAGCCTGGCCCCAGGCCTGAGTCCTCTCACCCTAAGAGTGACAAAACTTTGTTTTCAGTTACATGCGAAGTCACTGAAGCCAGTCCTGACAGAAAGCCGCGATCACTCATCCTGTCCTTGCTCATTTTCCTTAGTAAAACACATCTTTATGGGTTAAAAGGGAACACATCTTCTGGTGTAAACAGGGACTCAGTCTAACATTTCTCTGAAGGCACTCATAATCAGATTGCATAAATCATATAGTTAACCTTTTAACACAATAGTTTTAATTAATACTTTTTTAATCATACATGACAAGATATATCTGCTAATGAGTGATGACACAGGCTAGAGAAATGAGTATAATATTAAGCCTCTGGAATTCTGAATTAAGTCTGACTCTATTAACGACCTGTACAGACTTCTGCAAGTAGCTTAGGCCCCAGTTCAGGAAAGCTCTCAAGTCTACGTTTAACATCAAATGTATGAGTAGCCCTATAGACATTTTGAAGTAGCTTTCTGAATCAAAGTCCTCACTTTAGGTATCTTTGTATCTCCACTTGGAAAATAGGGAATATCTAACAAGGAGAATTAAAAAGCATTTGGGGCTGGAAGATGTCACTCTCATACTCATCTAGTTTATTTTCTAATTTGTTCAGACATGCTTTTTTCCTTAAATACATCAAAAGAAGATAGGAAAAAAGACTTTATTTCCACATAATGTTAGTGATATGTTTGATGGTCCGGTTCACTAGAAGATCCACAGAATATGAAGATTTCCCCTAAGACCTTCATCATTACTGGTGTAGATCTCATCACAATTCAACACACTTATTGCTCTGGCGCTTTTCACAGATGGCTGTGACACTAGTTTTCCTCCTTTGCTTTTTTTAGCAACCATACTTCAAAAAAAAAAAAAGAGCAGGACTAACAAATCTTGTTAAGATTCTGACATAAAGCACTGAAAGGATAGAAGAAGTCTCAGCTAGGAGTGAAATGTACCATATGCCCTCCAACAACTATGCATCATGTAGAAGCACCTTTGTGACTATCTTATTGTTCCCAGTTGTACCTGGATGTCTGAGGAGATAAAACTTTCACTTCAAGTTGTAAATTTCTTTCTTTTCATTATTTTCTGTCAGTTTCTGTAATGCACTTTTTGGTATAGTTTTTGTATGAGATTTTACATAGATAAATTGGACTAGGTAATTAATGGGTCCATAGACATTCTCTACTATGATCATTTTTAGTTCAAGAACATAAACTAATTTTAATTAATGGTGCTGAGTTTTAACCTACTTGCTTTTTATAAGACTTATTAAAGATAAAAATGATGTATGGAGAATGATTGTCTCTGAGTGTGTTTTAACCCTTATTTGCATAATAACAGAGATTGTGCATAAGCTTTATAGTAATCATAAATGTATATTAATGAAGACATTTATAGACACATGAAAATGTATACCACGTAAGGAAAAAAATCTTGGTTATTAATGTTGACAGATTCAATACAGATGATGTTATATATGATAATATTATTATAAATCCTTACTGTTATGCATGGGCTTATATTAATATTGTCATTATGAATCATATTCAGTCCATTCCCATGAGAAAATAAAAATACGTGATGGCAATACACAATGGCAAAGAGGCATTGTCATGTTTATATTAATGTCAAGTTCAAATTAAAATTCATTCTAAAATTAGTGACAAAGACATTGTTTTGCATTTAAGAAATAATAAGTATTCCTATTAATGTTGCTAATAAATTGATATTGAAATAATAAACTTCAATAACTATAGATTGTGTGGTTTTGTTGTCAAAATAAATGGAAAAAATCTTTTGAAATTACTGGACAACAAAAAAGTAATATGATGTGCAGACTCTTTAAATATGAAAACTATGGTCCTAATTCTTTTTCCTGATGACATTTATTTTACCCTACTGTGGGTTTATGGAGTTCATCATAGTTACTATTGAATCTTATGCCACTAAGAGCCTTGTTCAAAGGTTGCTAGAGGAAGAGGTGACGCTGGGTGCTGACTCCGCTGGGCATTCTTGGATTCACTGAGCAAAAAGTCTCCACCTTCCTTCACTCCAGCTTCTCAAGGACAAGATACAGTGGTAAATAGCTCTGCTCAGGCCTTTGCTAGAAGAATCAGGCTTTTTGTTTATTTAGTTACATTTCTATGTATTTTCTTCTTTAAAAATTGAAAACAATAGGCCTATTTCATTTAAGATATTCATTAGCATCATGATTGGAACTATGTTTCAACTTTCTCTCAACCATGGAATTGTTTATTACATATATAATATAGTCAACTTTTTGTACTCTTCTCATGAGAACAAACTAAACTTGGAGGCTGTTATTCACAAACACAAGGTTAAGCCTTGCATCATTTTTCTCTCTCCATTTTTTTTTCATTTGGGCCAAATAAACAGGACAAGATCTACATAGAGAAAGGGTTCAGAGTGTTATAATTCTCCAGCCAGATGTTAAAACAACGTTTAATGCACCAGAAAATATAGTGACAAGAACTGATGACAACTAATATTTGCATTGAATTATATTGCTGCTCTAAAGAGGGTTTAAATAAAAGTAATAGTTGATACTTGGGAAATATAATAGCTACACATGAAGAGTTTTTGTTTTGGGAAAGCTGAGTTGTATATAGGTTTTCATGGACACCTTGGGCACACATAGTACAGCTGCACATGTGAATGGACTGTGTGCGCAAATGACTCTAAAAAGCTATCTATTCATTGAGACACTTAATTGCCATGGTTACTTGTAATAAATACTTTGCAATTTAAGCAGATTTTTTCATATATTTCTATTGAGACTTTGTTCTTGTTTCTTGTTTTTTGTTTCTTTTGTTTTTTTAATCTGGATTAAAAAAAAAGAAGACAAATTCCACTCCCATTTACGCTAGTACAAACCAATTAGATTAGTACCACTGAGCTGAAATGAGGTATTTTGCAATCACACTGGTCAAATCCTTAATTAATCTACATGGAAAAAGTCATTTCAAAATAAACATTAACTACTAGTCTGCACTAGGGCCTACATGCAGATTCCCTAGGTAGTAAGTATACAGAAACTTTGAAAATGATGACAAACCTAAGAAAAGAATCTAACTCTAAACTGAAAAAGAAAAAAAAAATTCAAAATGATAAATAAATATTGCATCAAATCTGTCCAAATCAAAACATATAATGCTATCTGCATAGTCCTAGTCTTCTTTCTTGTTCAGCAAAAGATGATCTCAGTAATGCATAGGACGCCATTTCAGACAAATACTTTAATGGAGTGATTACTTTTAATAATATAAATTATCTCATTAAAACCTATTTACAAAATCAGAGAGCAAAATAGCTTAGAGAGCTGCATCCTTCAATCTCTTTCAGTAAAGCACTCATCTTTAGCATAGAAGGACAGAACTTTAAACGGAGGTCTTGGCAGAAAAGTAAAAGAAAACTGTACTCTAAAGTATGTTTGAGAGCTGAATTTTCCACTTAATGTGCAGTATTGAAATCAAGGGTTTTTCTTTAGACAAATACTCAGACTGCCTCGATTTGTGTATGGGTATCTTTCACATTAATCACTGATGGTGCTACATGTAGCTCATCTCTTTCGAATACCATTAAAACTGAAGAAAAAGACATTGTTTTTTCCCCTTCTTTTTACACCCTTCCCTTTCATTCAGGAAGGATGATAAACCATTGCTAACTCATGGAAAGGAATGAAATATAGACAAGCTACACAGTAGCCTACTCCTTAAGGCTGACATGGGATCAGCATCTAAAGTGTTCCCTTTCAGAGAAGAAGCTTACCTACCTTCCATAAGTATGTGAAAGTTTGTGTCTTTTCTATGTTTTGTCAATGCTTGTTTCTCTCATCCTCTCAAATCTCTTTGAATTGAGTTGTGTGTATCTGCGAAATGAATCCAAGACTCAAATAAGCTGTTGACATTCTCTGCCCCCACCCAAGAAAAGTTTTTTTTATTTTTTCTTCTGGCAATGATACCTGACAATAAAATTCTAGCTTCTACAACAGGTCTACAGAAAACTAAAGAAAGACCACAGTGCCAGTGAAGGAAACACAGCTCTATCGCTCTCATTTAAACCAACTGGCAAAGCCAGTGAGGATAACATGAATTTTCTTACTAGTTTATTTCTTAACTTTTTACATGACTGAATTTCTGACACATTGTAGAATGTCATTTCGAAATCTTATTCCAGGTTGCAAGAACAACAATAATCTCCACGATGATGGAACAATATGGGCCCTGGGACTATATCTCAATCTATCAAACGTCACTTGGAAACACATGTTTTAACAAGGCTCGTAGGTGTAATTTTATATAGAAAAAGAAAGGTAACAAACTCCTCTGAAAAATCCAGTGTCTCGGCTGGCTTCTGTCAGGCTGTGTTCATGCCACTGCTGCTGTAGAGGGGATTCCAGCCTGGGCAGCTTAGCTGTCTCAGATATTGCTTCTCACAATTTTTTAACATTAACTTAAGGCAAAGTTTTTCTTTGAAATATGGCTTTAAGAAAACGATGGTACCAGAAACCTTGTCTCTGGGGTCTACAGATATTTTAAACTGTAGGGAAAATAAGTCCAGACTTTCGGAAAATGCATTCTTATCCAGGAATATCACTCTCAGTGTCACCTGATAAAGCTCCTATAATATCATGGCAAACCTCAAAGCGCTCGGATCTGCTTCTCAATGACCTTTACCTCATACTTTTCATTTCAAATTTTTCCTTTTATTCCTGACTCCAAAAAAAAGCACTTGCAATCATTTACAGACCTGGTGAGCAGCATATAATTCTGCTTTCCCCTTCTTTCTGCAGCATTATATTCCTTTCTTATTATTTTTAACTGAATGAGATTCATAAAATAATAATGATGACAATGAAAAAGACATGCTAAATGCATTCTTGTAACTGCTACAGCATGATTACTTTCTGAAGCATGTACTCCAGTGTTTTCACCAAAATTGATGTAAAAATGATGGAATTCCCATGGGGAAAATATTTCCATTAAAAATACATTGTTTTTATATGTACCTTTTATTCCTTAACCATAATATTATGCACTTGTTCTAAGTTTGGATCATTCTCAGCAATTCTTCACCCTATTTGACAATTACATTTGTCATATATCAGCTCAAAAATTTCCACATTTCCTGTTGGCTAAGTAAAATGGTGGGGATCTTTTAACTGTTCTTCAACTTTAATTTCCTCCCTCCAACTTGCAACCATCCTCTTTCCCTTCTTTCTCCTATACTTAGTGGCACATTGCTGTAGGTGATAGAACTGAATGCAATAGTCCAGGTGTGATCTCACCAGAGAGGTACAATATTGCTGTTAGGCAGAACGATTGTTCCACTGGGTTTACTGTGCAAAATCACATTGTTTTTTCTTGCCATTACACTACATTACTAGCTCCTGCCTATTTTTATTTGACATGTGTCATAGTATCCCCTTCCGAGGAAAAGCTTTCAGTAAGTACCTCTGTGAGAATAAAAACAATAATATTTCCTGTGGGCATTTCTGGTCTGGGAAGATTTACTTTCTTCCTCATCATTCTGCAGGAGGAGGAAAGAATTTGGCACCATATCACACAGACCCAAGAGTCCAAAGAAGACACATTTAGCCTAATTAGGACTCATTCGCTGAAGCTCCTTACATACATAAACATATATTAGCACTTAAAAATGCCTGATATAGTGGAAGACCTCATGAAAATAAGCTATTATTACTTTGCAGATACCCCAATCTAGACTCATCTTCCAATCTCTTTTAAAATTCTAAATGTCTAAAAAATTCTCCCAAGCACAAGAAACAAGAAGAATTGTACCAAGAAACTTGCTGACCCCTGTCTAAATGTCACACAAGAGATTCTGAGCATAGACAAATCTCTTTTCTCTTGGTTCCTATGGAAACATCCACCTTTATTCACCTTCCATCACCATATAGTTTATTTCTCCTATCTCTAGGTATTGTATTTCTTCAATTCCCAAAACACTTGAATTGAATATACTTTCCATATCTACTTCTAATGTGATTTGACACTTTCTTTGTCACAGAGAGAAGCAGCTTTCTGCAAGATTTCAAGGAAAATCTTGCAAAATATCCATAACTTTACTGGGGAAAGAGGTGAGCTGTGAGGATTTCTATCTAAAACCATTCCTATTTTAGACAAGCTTCTACCAAAAAGGCTATGGACATTCACCACCAAGACAGACAATGATGGTTGAAGATCAAACCCAACCTCTCTCAAGCATAAGAATCACACACTTGCCTATAAAATTGACCAAGATAATAATTGTACGCACCTGTTTATCTGCAGATAGAAATGTGAAACACAGATTAGGCAAGCAATTTTGAACATTTTGCCTCCTTTTCTGAAGCAAAGTGATATTTGTGATGTGCAAATACATCTAATTTTAACATTGGAAAAGCATAATTTCAAAAGAAAACATGATAGACTGAGTGATATTAGCTTAAAGCAATGACTAGATCATTACACTCTTGCTACATTTGCTGGTAAAGAAAAAGGAAGGGGAACACAAGAAGAAAGAAGCCCCTTTCTGACTGTCACAGACCAAGTTCTGTAATAATAATAATGTCATACTTAGGGGAGTGAGTGTTTGCAGTTCCTGGTAAAGAGCAAACTGTATCCGACCTTTAAATTAATAGTTCTTCACACTTTTAGTTACATCAATACTTCCACCTCCTAAAATATGGGCGTTGTTTTTAACAAAGATAATATCACTAATGAAAATTACAGTGTGAACTCATTAATAATTATATCATCAAAGTTGGGGTGTAGCTAACTCTGAGGGGCAAACAGAAATGTACATCTGTGGATAAGGTATGGGGGAAATATTTTAAATCAGTTCTAACACCAAAGCCAATACATGTCATGTATTTACCACTAAACAGCAGTGATGGAACTACATATTGAAGCTTGATAAGAAAGCAAAATGAATAGCAAGTGCTGGGCATTCTTCAAAAAAAAAATATAAGACTCCTAGTAACCTTAAACTAGCAGATTTTTCTGCACTCTTTGCATTTGTACTAGATGATGCACAGAGAAGATAGTCACATTTATCATTTTGAAACATGAAAGAATTTCAGACAGGACTTACATTTGGGGCCACATCAGTCTCAAGGTTGCCTTTTTGCCAATGTGCTATAACATTATTGCACTCAGGGTGCACAGCTGACAGTCACTGTTCTGCAAAAACGACAGAAAATAGGGAACAGGAGTAAGCAGTTTCACTTCTTGCACACAAAATGTCAAGTTAGCTGTTATCTTATGGCCTAAGTGATTAACAGAAATACACAGTCATTTCTGAAGCTGTTTACTGTATCCACCACGAAGGCAGCCAAATTCCCAAGCTATCTGAAATCCTTTGCTTCCGATTCTCAGGGTTGCCTGCTTATATTAGAGAGGATGCTTCAATCTCTCACAGTGATTTTGCTGCCAATTTTTTGTGTGCTGTTATTTTCTAACTCACTTCCCTTTAAGTAATGTTCTCTTTTACCAGAGGGATGAAGTGATCAGGCACTTCTCTGTACAAAGAAGCCACCAATCAAACATTTGTTGCATAATTTAAACATGTGGCAAGGGAGAGACTACCGGTACAATTCCATTGTGTTGTTTACCCAGTGTACCCAGATAAATTCCCTGAAGACACTATAAGCAAATAAAAAAGATGTTGCCTTTTCTCTTTCTCTTACTCCCTCATTACACACTAGGCTTTCTTCCAAAATCCTGGAGGTCAGCCTTGGGGGAGGAGGGTGGTGTTTATAACTTAATCCTCAGAACCTGGAATCTACATTTTTTTTTCATCTAAAATAACAGAAAAAAGCCTTTCTTTCTGTTTTAGACTTTTCTTCTAAAGAGGAAGTTGGATTTTGAGCTCTGTTGAGAATTACATTTCTATTTCTTTCTTCCAAATGTGTCTATTTCAAAAGATCTTTAATTTTCTAGTGCAAAATAGCCTGATTTTTCTGTTCAAATGTCTCCTGCAATGCAGAATACTTAAATCTGGCCCCTCTGACAAACTGCAGTTAGTTATATTTCATTTTCTAAATCTGAGATAATTTATTATGATAAATAAACCACTTTATTTTGGCAGCGTATTACATCAGTAATTGCTCTTGTATTGACTGAATGGCTTGTTAAGAACACATTTCTGTTATAATAATTTTGCTCTTACATAGCTCAATGAAGTGCTTGTCACAATTATATGCTATAGTTGTAGTAAAGATATTGCATTTATACATATTTTTTTTCATTAAGGTAGATCCTAGATCATCTACACAATACACTTGTGAGAAGATACAGAGACTCTGAGATTCATCAGGAAAAAAAAGGTTAACTTTTTTTAGGTGTACAGGGAACAAACTCCAGTACAAGCAGTCTAGATTGAGTATCTGACCCTCTACTATTTACATCGTTAGATCCAAATAACAACTGTCTTCCACTAAAAGACTATCTGGAAATTACATCATCAAATATTAAAAAGCAGCAAAGCAGACAACACAGGAACAGGAATATTCCATATTCCAACATTTCTTAAACTATGGTCCCTGGAAGTCATAGGTTAAAGGCCCCACACCATTCTTCTGAAAGTAAATGTTTTTTCTTCTCCACTCCTAGCAGAGATATGGTAAAATAGACAAAAATCCAAACTTTAAAAATGGAGTTGTGTAAAAGGCAAATATATTTGCTGTGTATGTTCACATATGCAGACTAAGAAAGAGGTGCCATCCTGCAGAACACACTTCACACAAATTTTACGTTGTACTAGATGCAGCTATGAGAAGGAGAAAAACATTCCTCCGATTTTTGAGCATTTCTGGCCAAAGTCTTTAATAGGTAGTTTACTACATGTTACTTCAGTAATGATAGAAGCAGAACCTTTGATGGATTTAGCACCAAAGTGCCATAGCAGTATTCGTTTCAGATTTATATGTGCATCCTACTGACTTTGACAGACAACTATAGCCAAAGTCACCTAAGCCTTCTTTTCTCCAAGAGCATGACCCAAAATCTTTTGATATCTCTATGTTAAATGGTACAATGACTATTTTAAAGCAGCTAGCCCCATAAGTATCACCAAAATCCAGAGCTATGACCTATGTTCCCTGTGCAATACGAGGAGAGAATGCAGTTTTTTCAGATTTAAGGGGTTTTTTTTTCAGATCTAAGCCCCTGAGCCAGGACTCATCCACAAGGGGATTCGGATGCCTTCCCCTCTTCTCAAGTCTTTTTTAGAGCTTGTGTTTGTCAGGTGGGAGATGAGAAGTCTGTTTTGGGCTAACCAGTTTTTGTGCAGATAATAGTTTGACATCTCTGTGATGTGCTGCCTTAGCCAAACAGGTAACCAGAAATGTGGTATTTTCCACTGAAGACTGTTTGGACCTTACATTGGGCCTGCAGGCCCATATATTTTTCCAAACGCTATCTAAGGTCTGTAAAAGTTAAGAAAATAACTCACTGATCTACAGGGAGCAATGTGCCTCAGAGGAGTATCTTGGTATTTCCTAGAAAACTGCTGGCTTAACTGGCGAATTGGCAGACACTATACTTTCATTTTTGTAGAGTGTATCACTATATTGGCTTGGGAGCTGGGCATCCTAGGATCATTTTCACATTTAAAATAAAAAATGCAAAGCAGTGACAATATAGCCAGCAAGGCAAGCTTGTGCCTCTGTCCATCTTTTAGTGACCATGTGCAGTGAGTAGGCCAAAAGGCATGATAAAGCACTTTACAGCACCTGCTCTGCCATTGAACAGGAAGTTCTCAGGGAACTGAGACTACAGACTGCTGCTTTCCTACTAGCTGCATTCAGGAGTATTTCACAATTTCTATCTTAAAGGCAGCTGCCAGTTCCTACTGCAAATTCTTCAGTTCCACAGCTTCACAGCTAATGGACTGATTTCTAAACTGACCTCCAGTTTGTTTAACTGTAGTAAAAGAGTTCACAAGACAAGACTGGGCCGTCTCTATTTCAGCCGATAAAGTCACTCCTTGCAATGATGGAAACTTCCGTACGCACAGAAAGCAGGGAGAGATTTTAGTGTTATTTAAGAATTAGCTTGGGCTGCTGAGTTTTGGTAATAAGAAGATGACTCTTTCCCTAACACTTTTAACAATCCAGGAGGAGAAAGGTATTCAACATGATTGCATTGCCAGTAAGAAAATTGCCATAACAAGGCTTTCTGGCTTTATAACCTATATTCACTTAGGTAAGTAATCTAGCTGCTAGTCTGCTGAAAATTGCCTTTTTAGTGTACTCAGAGGTAACTGAATTTCAATGCAAACGTTTATTGCACTTGTTAGTTTCGATATCTCTCTCTCCTATTTGCTTTTCATGGTGGTAATGTTTTGGTTTTTTTGGGTTCTTTCGTTATCTTTTATTTCAAAACTTGAGATTCATTAGGAAGTTGAAATCATCAAGCTCTTTCAGAGTTCAAGGCACAGATTTAATTCTTGGCATTTCTGGTAGTTGATATGTGCTAAAGTACAAGCTTAAGTTTTAATGAGATACAGCTACAGTTAAGTGTTCTCCATGAAATATCTTTATGTAACTATCTTCTCATTTTGCTCTATGCAGTTAGGGTTAATTTTGAATTCTCTGCAAGGTCAAATATTTTGCATCAAGTTCGGAAAAGTGATTGATGGGTGCTACTGCGCCAGTAATATTATTCCCTATTTTAACCCGATTTTGGTTTTCTAGGGATATTTCAGAGATCATTTCTCCCAAGATTATTGGAAGTGGTAACATAGAAAAGGAAGAAAGAGATGGGGCATTCATAAGCTACTGTAGATGTAATTTCAAACTATGTCAAGGACACCTACAGCATATCCTATAAATTATTCTATTCATAAAATACCTAAAAGATTTTACTCTTATGATTCTCACTTTAAGTTGGTGCATTAGCTGGTAAAGCAGTTGATGGTTGATGTGAGAAGCAACTTTAGGTCATGTTGTTGTAAATGTCAATATCACTAAAAGACACAAGGGACATCCAGTTTCTACTTCACAAATAAATAAACTGCATTGCTGTTATAGGAAGAAAACAATGGATTAACTTTGCCCTTCCCAAGTGCCTACTTCTGTCATATGTACCCTGATCCATTTCTGCGAAGCCACAAGGTCAGGCTATTCAAAATGGAAAATTTCCATTGATTGTGATTCTATAGATGTTTTGGAAAATTCTGCTACAAGCCTTGCCTCATTTTAAAATGAAAAACCTGCTTGTCTGTCTTTTAAACAGAGATGAAGACCATCAGAACAATTACTGGGCATCTCTGGTCTTTGAAAGATGTATCTCCAGAAAACAAGATAGCTCTGGTAATCTGCTGTGCTTTATGAAAATTTTCTGTTTCCTTAATTTTCTAAAATAAATCTAGAGAAGCAAAATAACATTTTTAAAAAATTAAAAGCCTTTAATAGTGCAGGAAATTGTTTCTGGGATCTAAAGATTCTTAGCTAATGTAAAGATTTTTTCTGCTCCATCAAATTCAAAGTAGCTAGCCAATGTACATCAGCAAAGGATCTGATAAAGCTGTATGTTAATCCTCTTTCTTTCCTTTTATTGAAATGAAAGGAGGAAGATATTACATAGCCAGATTCTTCCTTCCCTTGATGCTATCTCTGTTAACATCGTATTGATGTTGACAATCCAAGTCTGACCAACCAGTTTAACAAAGAGCAGTGATTTGTGTAAGCTAAGGATGTGAGTGCCTTGCAGGCCTGTCTCAGAGAAGGCAGCAATTTCCTTTTGCCCTTTTTCAGTATTCTTTATACATAGCTTTATGAAAAGTTATGATATTCCCAGAGACATAGGGAGGATCTAGCTAGCCTTACTTACTCAGATCTGAAAGCTTTAAAGGTTAGTCTTGAGGGACATTATTACACTGCAGGTCAGTAATGCCTGGTAACCTTTGCCATGTCTCCTGAGGGTGAACACACATTTCATGATACCCTGTTCTGCTACAGATGAAAGCCTTTGGAAAGGCTAGTTTAAGGTTAGGAACTTTATGGAAAAATCCCCTTGAGATGACTCTGTAAGGGGACTGGGAGCATGTGGAACAGTGGCACGTCTGCCTGCCATGCCCTTCAGTCTGATGTAGCTCTATCTTTGAAGCAAAGGGACTAATAGAATTCTTGATGCTGACAGAAGCTGATAAAATATTTCAGATATAGTCTTCCCAGACCAGATGTTTTTAAGTGAAGCATTTTGGACTTTGCTGACGACGAATTTCAAAGCATGTGAAAGAAAAGACTAGGAAGAGGCTTGGGGGTGGGGGTTGGTTTGAGAGGTTTGGAGTTTTTTAAGTTCTATTGAATTTAAGATCCACTGTTTTCTTCTCCACTTACAAGCTGAATTTTTTGTTCATTCCTTTTTGTGATTTCTCAGCTAAGCATGAAAATTGCTCCAGGAAATTTTCAGTGGAGAATCATTTCAATTTTGTAATGCATTTGTTTCAACAATTACCATGGCCCTTATCTTAACCTCCTGAAATAGAACAAGCACAGTAGATTTTTCTTCAATGGTAGACTGAAGTGTGATAAACTCAGTTTTTTAAGTTAGTCTATCAGCTTATAGTAGTGAGATTAAACAGTATTATTTGACTATTTGAACAATCATAGCTAAAGGAAATACTTGCAATCTAAAATTTCAAACTATAGTATTTTGTCTTCATGCTTTTCTTCCTTACTTATTGTGTACTTTGGCTTTTGCATTTTTGACTTTTTGTATTTGTATTTTACATTTCTTCTTGAGTTGAATGATGCTATGATGATGCAAATTAGAAAAGAGACTAAAATGGAAAGGAACAAGAAAATTCTGTCTCCTCTTGGAAATCTCTAAGATGTTCAAGGTATTTAAATTAAGTTCTTTGCTTTCTGCTTATAGCAAAAGACAAAATGCAAAATTAAGCTCGCTTTCTAGTCTATAATTCTTAAATTCCAGCAGTGCTTGAGGGATGGTTGGATCATGGGTCCATCTTTACTGATGTGAATTGGACAGATTAGCACAGAAAATCATACCCTTTTCTTGCATAAGTAAATTTCCCTTGGCTGAAGTCTGTTTTTCTACACCAACTTGAGCAAGTCATAGATCTGGTTCATGAGACATATAGGAGGAAAAGTTCAGGAGTGCAAGAAGTTCATGTGACAAAAAGCCTTTTTAACTGTTTTAACTGTTTTGGCTGTGAGAAACACATTTCAGAACCGGCTCTGCTTCTAACTTTCTGTTTTGGTCCAAAAGACTAATATCGTAGTGCATTGCACTTCCAAAGCAAAGGGTTTCAAAATAGCTAATCATTTTCAAGGAGCATCATTACTACGTTTTTGAATTTGCTTTAGTTTGTTTTCTTACTTTATTTTTATCCCTTCCAGATCTCCTGCCTAAAGGTTGGCTTTCAAGTTTGGAAGAGGCCCAATATCCAATTTATTTTTTTGTTTTTCCTTGTATTTTCTAAGTCCATTTCTTCCTTTGTTTAGTAAGGTATAGCTTTCATGATTTCTCTAGAATCAAAAGCAAGCCTCAGTGAGGCTTCAACAGTGAGGAGCATACCTAGAAAATACACATAGGAGAAGCAAAGACTTGTTGATATAGCATTGTATTTTCCTATCTGATTTTCAAAGACTGACAATTTGCTGTTAATTATGTAAGTGTGTATTTTCCAAGAGGATTAATTGCTCTTGTAAATCCATTTTTAGTCTCATGCACACACATTCTGATTTTGCAAATTGCTGAGCAATGAATCAGAACTATCAAGTCTCAAGTGCTGAATGTGTATCACCTAATCAGCTCTCTCCACTCTCCCCTGGATTTAGGGGTACACCTTTTTCAGCTCTTTATCAAAGACTACAGTGAATCCATGCTCTTCATATCTCATGGATGAGATGCGAAGGTATTCTATCTACAAGACTCTTCTTCAAAATTGTCACTCTGTTTGGCTTACTGTGTAGATGCAGCCTGACACTGCAGCCATCACAGCCAGGCTGCAGGTCTCACACATCAGAAAAGAAGATAGTCAAGTTTCTTCTTTAATAGCTCAATGGGACATAAGTAGGCTCAGCACTTCAGAAAATCAGGCCACTTATTTAATCACCTAGATGTGGATTTAGGTTCCTATTGTTCAAAATCTAGGCCACAGTATATGGGCCACTTTTACTGGGACACCCTGGCTGCTTTTCATTGCTCTAGCAAACAAAGCAGCCATAAATCTGACTGGGTTTATCACTGTTCCACATTACTAGAGCAGCAGAAAGCAGCCAGAGAACACTGGTGAACCTGTCCATATATAACAAATACCTTGACATTGTCCCTTTTAACTGTCAGATTTTACAAAGAAATAAATATATATCTTTTAATATGTGTTGGATAATGGACAAGGATAGTTAAAGAGCAGATACGTCTGTATTCTTGACCTTTCCACTGTTGAACTACTTTTCTAGGAAGAATTTCTTTTCTTTTCATTTAAACAAAAGTACTCATCTTGAACTTCTGGTTGCAAAGCGGTGCCAGTATATAAATGATTTCACCTTTAAGTGCTCATGATGAATAGACACAATATACAATATGCAATAGTACAATATATACTTTCATTATTACCAGTCAAAGAACACATAGAACAAAACGCTCTGTACTTTTCCAGCATCAAAATAGGTGTAAGAATGTGTAAGTGAAGATATCACAAAGCATTCTGTGATGGAATAGATGATAAACTGGGTTTGTCATGCAGCTAAAGGCTTAGTAAGCCGTACTGACCTATGCTGAATTGTGTTCATACACAGATGTATGGTCTACATGTATATGGTCATGCTCTGAGAAATAGTCTGTAATTTTGCACTCCTATCTTTCCATCAGTCATTCGTAACCACTTAAATGTACCTATTTTCTCTGATATATATTGAAGCTTGCTTTGATAATTACATTCATTGCACACACAAAAATTTCAAGTAAAAGCTTTTAATCTGAACAAACTTTTAATTTATTGTATATCACAGCTGGTGGATAGCCCTGCCACTGAACAAGTCAATTCTGCAGTTAGAAACTGGTTAGGAAGTAAGCCAAATCATAAAGCTATACATTGAAATGTAATAGGTGTAATCTGACTACATAATAGGTATATTCTGGCTGCGAACAGTCACTTTATTGTTACTTCATTTTCCTCTTTGAGGCAATCCTTTCTTAAAGAGTATTTCAGTGCAAATATATTCCCAATAGAAGAAAGGCATAATAAATAGTAAGTAGTAATAAATCATATATAAAACATAAAAACGTTTTAACAGATAGTATTACTTTGTGAAAATTTATTCTTATTACAATATGAGGCATGAAATAGATGAAAATCTATTTATGCTAATTATTTCTGTCACTAAAAGGGAGGTCAGCTGGGAATTGTCACAAACATAGATATGGTCCGTGTTTTCTCTCCTAACAAAACTATGCAATGGCCTTCCCATGGGAGCTAGTAAGTGAGTAACCATTATTGCTGACAGCAGCTAGCATGTATATGGTATGAAAATGTCTATATGTATTTAATTTCAAACCAGAACTGGTGTAGTTGCCTCTACTGCATACAGGAATCTCTCCACTTGTCTTCACACTGAATGTGAGGACTCGATTGCATTACAGATATCAGAATCAACCAAATTTTTCCTTCATGAAAAAGAAGTCAGAGCATAACTAGTGTAGAGGCACCTTTTGATAATAACTCTACATCTTTATGTCCTACTTCTTCAGTTTTCCTTCAACTAGAATTTGCTGCTTCTTCTTAAAATACTTCATTTTTCATTCCCTTTTAAGCCCAAGCCTTGTTCTTTGCAGTTTGTCTTCATATCTGAAAGAGGCATCAGTGTTAAAATATCACAGCTCCCTCAACTGCTAAGGTAGTTTGGGATTGTCTTGGGTCATCCACCACTGCCCCAAGAAACAGAAATCAACACTGTAAAAGTTTTCTTTTTTAATTTTTCTTTTCCTGGCCATGCACCTGATATATCTTCACTTCTAAAGGCAGCTATAGCTCATATTTAGGAGATGGGAATGCACCAGGGGAAGTGAGGAAATAGATTTACACCGACAAGGCAAATATGTAGCTTTCAATATCAACACTTAACAACCAATATTCTAGGTAACCAGCAAGTATTTAGATAAATGACTTTGTGCTGTATGCCAGTCACTCTGAACATGAGTGATGGACATTCAGCATTGGCCATAATTATCTGTCTGTGGCTCAGCACTACGAAGTGACTGGCTTTTGGTCTGAACTCTGATCTGTAACTACAATTCTCATGAGACAGAGCAAGAACAAAAGGGCCTTTATTAATATAGAGGTATCATTCAAGTGTTGCACCCGCACCCCATCACTTATTCAAATACAAAATTACGAACAGCACTTTCCCCACAGATCCAGTAAATCATGGTTGCAGTTTACAGCACATCTGCAGAAAGTGACCGTGTGCATGTTTTTGTCCTGCAGTAAATGTGAAATAATGCAGTTCAGCAGGAAGAAGAGAGAGAAACGCCTCCTAAAATGGCTATATCTTTCCATATCCATATGATATTCTTCCCCACTGTGAATAATATGTTATTCTTCAAGTAATACTACCGGAATGCAAATATATTGCCATAATTTGGATATACATATTGATATATACAATATATTTAGTTATAGAGATATATATATTTATAGATCTATAATGTATATAGCAGTAAACTTATCCCAATATTATATAATCTTTGCAACATTATTCTGCATGGGGAAAAAAAACCATGCAAGCTGCATTTGAGATATCCTTGCTATTTTGAGAATTCAGCTATTAATAGATACATGTATATTTAATAATATGCTACTATTAGCATATGTTAAAAAATCCAAATCTTCTTGAAAGTAAAACTGACATAGACTGACTTGTTCAACTTTTGTGGGGAAGGTTGAAATGTGAAATAGCAATGGTGTCACAAGTTAAATCTCTTCCAATTTTTGCCTGATAGCTAGCTCCATCGATCAGCTGCTGGAATTTTGGGGTCAGAGATATTAATGGTGAATCAAATTACTTCTTCGCTATCTAGTTTCCCAAACACACATATTGTATCAGTAGACAAAGCCTGGGTAAGGGATTGCCTCTTACAGATGTACTGAAAAAATAAATTTAATTTTAGTTTATGTAAATTCTTCATTGATTTCACATTATTTTGTAATATAACAATTACAAAGCACAGGAAGAATAATATTCTATTATGATGCAAAATTCTGAAATATTCTTTTATTATATTTTAACTAAGATTTTAGATAGTTCTGATTAAAATATCTTTTCAGAATCAAAACACTTTCAGCTTGCTAGCTTGACTTAAAGTTTGTGACAGCATATATAACTACAGAATTAAAAGGAGAATTTTAGGACAGTTATGAATCTCCATTAATTTTATGGCACGATTTATCAAGTGGAAAAAATACTGAACATTTAGAATAAATTAATTTTGTCTTCATATTTTCTGCTTAGACTGGAGATTTATCCATAAAATAATTATGTATTTTAACATAGTGCCTTTTACAATCCCAATATTGGTATAATATATCCAAAATACCTATTACAATACAGTCTAATTTTATGTAAACTGTCTATATCTTCTAGCTCTGATTTGATATGTGCTCACCACTGCCAGGAAACATTGCCTAAAGGAAAATACATTTTCTGAGAAAATGATCAGAAACTAGCGTGATAAGAAATCGTACATGAAATGATAATGTTGGAGGAGAAGTGGTCTCTTTGTGATAAATTCAGCTATTGAAACACCTTAATTAAATGCAGTTTTCAGTGAAGTTTCATAGCCTTGTTCTTAAATATTTATTATTCTATATCATCCCTAATACATGTATAATGGTTCTATTTTTTCCTCAGGAAAGGTTAGTCTATTCACAGCATGATATATATCTGAATACCCCTAATTAAAAGGCATGTCTCTGTTTTGAACACCCACAGTCACCTTTTTCCACAATGTGTGGATTTGTCCCACCCTGAAACAAGTGAGTGGCAGTATAAATAGATGTTAACATGAGACTAAGATACCATTGTTCCAAATGTTTGAAATGTTAAAAGCTACTTTTATTTTTCTGCTTCATATCTGCATAAATTAAGTTTCTCCTGTGTGCCAGTGTTAATAATATGTATATTTTCTAACCGTTTGGTGAGTTAATATAATTAATTGTCCTTATCTAGTCTCTCAATTGTAGCTGCGGTGATCAAACAATATAAAAAAGAGAAGTCTGTAGATTTTATTAGACTAACTGACATTGTGGGAAAGAACAGATGAACTTTGATGAACATAAACCCTCTTGAAGTTATTTTTGGCCAGGTTAAACATTATATTGACAACTTTGGCCTCCTGAAAAGATGTTAGCAAATTTAGTACCATGGCAGTGAGTAAAGGAAAACTTCTTGTGTTCCTTTTAACAAAGAAAATTTAAAAGAACTTGAGTGCAGCTTATAACCTGGAAAAAACATCCGTGGCATTTTTAAGTCATTTGTCAAACAGCCATCTGAACACTAGCCATAGTTCAGCTGACTACATAGAAAAATGTTAAAGACTCTGATTATACTCGTTCCATGACAGGAACGTTGTTTATTAATATGCTGTTTAATAGGCACTCTACATCTTAACAGCTTTACGCACATTAGAATACAACTAATTTTTCTACGCTAGATTCAAATACGTATTATTCAGCACTTGTTAACTAGAGTAGCTTCACTTTTCCTTATTTCCTTCTTATTCTCTATAATTGCAGATTTCTCTGTAGTGAAGGAAGATGAGGAAATTACGACAACTCATGAGAATCCATAATGCTACCTCATGAAACTATTTAATCATACTCCACACGATATATGGGCTTTAGAAAAGGAAAACTTTTTCATTCCGCCTGCAAAATCTTGAACTACAGGCAGCTTAATACTGAATGGGGTCATTCTTGGGTTTTTTCTTTTCTGCACATTTTTAGTTTTTGAACTTAAGATAATCAGTTCTGTTTCTTTATACTTGATTTCAGGTTCTGAAAGTCATGCTGTCTTGGAGCATTAAAGTTCAAAACCAAAGGGTGTCAGACCCCAAATCCTATGCTGTGTGATAGTGCAAAAGATTATTTTCTACACTATAGTGATTAAATTAGGCCAGAAAGTACCACAGCCCCTGATGAGCATGTGGTAGTATTCTGAAAGGACTGAAACAGTTCCCAATAGCTTCAAAATTGTCCAGCACAGAGTAGCTGCTGTGTGGGCTTTTATCCTCCTACAGATAACGTCAAGCATATCTACTGCTGTGTGTGTTGTGCAGCCTTGATAAGTGAAAGAAGAAAACTTTACAGGACTACAAAATGAAGTTAAAGCTAGAGCTTTCCATCTATACATTGGTAGATATTTGGGATTAAAATAGCACAACTCCAGAATATTTTGTTTGTTTAATATATAGTGAAGCCTTAAATGCACTTGGATTTTATTTTTTGTAAGTTCCTACTAAAAAAATTATGCAGGTAAAATTTAATAATTACAGTAGCCTCAAACAACTTGAAATACAACCAAAATATACACTGACCTTAGAAACAGGTCAGATGATTACTATGCAATGTCAGAAAAAATTTTAGGTAGTAGAAGTTATTGTCACTGCTTTTGCTGTTAGTGGTGCTAATGCAGCACATTTAAGTCACGTAATAGATTTATATGTCAAATTAATCTTTTCTGCAGCACAATCCCCAGAAAGCACCTTTGTTTCTATGTACCCTTTAAGGTACATCCCACTGTGAATCATCAGTCTATGTGATTAGTCTCCTGCATTAACTATGCAATATTATGGAAGGTGACTTAAGTGACCTGAAGTACTGCAACACATTGCATGAGCTTGAAAACACTATCAGAAGCAGAGGAAGGAAACAATCTCTCACAAATGCCCGCTTATGCTTTATTTTATTTTACTTTGTTTTGTTTTTAATAAAGTTTTCCTGTAAGCAATTTAAGGCTCTTTCACAAGAGTGTTGATGCAGAACATGAACATGCTATGTATTGTCAAATTAAACACATGTGTACTGCAATAAAAGGAGAGCTATCTATATGAAGAGGCCAAATCCACAATGGACCTTTGTTGTGCCTAGGAGTGTATCCTGACTATGTTTTCTTTGGCAGTAAAGGCAATTTAAGAAGTTCCCATGTTCTCAACCCTCCTCCCACCAAACATTTACCTGTTTTGCAAATAACTCTTTGAGGGGGTTTGAAGGTTTGGGTAGCTTCTTCATGGTTTTGAGGAGAGGGATTTTTGAATCTGCGTGGTCCACTTTCCAGCTAAGCATCCCAGACAGACGTAGAACAATTTAGGGGAGCAGAAGTTGAATGGGGAGGCAGAAATAAACAGCGCTGGCAGGGAAAGGCGGGAACTTCCCCATCCCATCCCACCCTCAAAAAAATAACCACATCATTACATCGAGAGTTTATGGACACACTTTTGAGACCCAGTATCTGTACCTGAACACATCAACAGGCTTTGCCGCTCCCCACCATGCAGGGGCCTGGCTGCCTGTGCTCAAGGCCTGCTCTGACCAGGCAAGGCCATGGGACTTGGGATCAGGAGCTGCAGGAGCCAAGCTGGGAGAAGCTCTGCTGGGTCCTTCTTGGCCTGGGAGCTACTTTTAAGGCAAGAACCTGACCTACATCACAGCTGTGCCTGTGCCTGGCTCAATCTCCAGGTTTGTCCAAGGCCTGCCTCTCCACTACGGACCTGCTGGGTGATAGCCCACTATTGGCTGCCCTTGATTATCGTTACAGGACCTGCTCTGCTCGTCTTGCCCAGGTCCCATGGCACTGCCCTGCCAGCCTTGCTGCCACCCTCAGCCTGTGACTCCCCTTCCCTGGCTGAGCAGCCCGCCCTGCAGCTCCAGGACATCCAATTCCGGGAAAAAAAAAAAAAAAAAAAAAAAAAAAAAAAAGATCTAATCAGGGGTGCTGAAGTCCTGTTTTTGTCCATGCATTCCTCTCCCTTCCTTACCCAAGCTATGGTATTTGTCTGACTATATATGAAGCCACTTCCAGGTGCTAAAGCAGCTCCAGTAAATCACTGGTTTTGGTAGGGCTGATTTTGTTTTAGTTAAGGTTTGCTTTGGCTTCATGAACAGTCGCAGCTTGGAAGCGGATAAGGTTTGATTTTGACGTAAGGGAAAAGACGAGCAGAATGAGTTCTTCAGGTTAGCTGGTCACTTCTTAGATCTTCTTAGCTGTGATGTGAAGCTACATTTGAGGCTGAATGAAAGCTCCTAGGCAGGCATGAGAGCCCTCTGTTCTCTAATCCAGTTCAGTCCTTTGTCACAAAAATGAGCCAGAGGGAGCAAAACTGAGCTTATTGTCTGGTGGTTAAGGTACTTCTGTTCAAATTAATATTTAATTATTTATTCAAAGTAGAATAGCTACAACAAGAGCTTCTGAAACTCACCCCAAAGTACCCCTAGGTAGAGGGTTAAGGCAGTAATACATAAGTAAAAAGAGTTGGATTAAAAATACTTCTGAAGAGAGAGAGTAAATGCCTTTAAATTAAAAGTAAATACACTTTTCCTTTCTTTTTTCTCCACCAACACTCCTTAACTAAGCTTGACCCAAACTCATAAACTATGCTGGTCAAATTTGAAATTGCATTTTTTTCAGCAGATAAAAAATTCACTCAGTTCTTTTTCCTTTGTAGTTTCAAGATTTCAGTGCTGCTTAAATGATCCTTCATGGATTCATCCCTCTTAAATGAGGACTTCTTCTCAGGCAGTTGCTACAGGTGGCATCTGTGTTAAAACATAGACAAGGACTGTGATACATGATTCCTTTCAAACTAAGCTGAAGGTGTTATTTCCACAAGCTGTTCTCCCTGCCTCCCCTGCAAAAGACTGTCCACGTTACAGAGGCAGCAGAGTAAGTAGCATGTCAACTCCTGAGCTATCCATAACCACAAGCAGTAACTTAATCAAGCATACATTTTCATTTTGAATGTCAACCACTGAGTGAACACACCACTGGACCAACCCAGGCAGTAACTACTATGAGGGTAAGTGGCTAGGGTCATAGCCTCTCCAGCCACCAGGTTCAGCAAGTCAGCAGCTAAGGGAGGACAATCTCAAATCAGCAAGTTAGCTAGTTTTGAAAAATTAATGCTCTTCACCTGAGACAGACACCGATCGCTTGTCTATCCCTGGCTAGTTTTCAGTGACGCCCAAGCTAATCCATTATGTTTTGCCTGGCAAAGGGCCTTCCTAGCCCTTATGGCAAGTCACCAGCCCCTCAGCTAAGCCTGCTTAAAGCAGTATAAGCCATAGTCGGCAGTGTTCGTGCTCCCACTGATGTGCTGGCCACAGTTTTAACTGACTCCAGAACAAGGCATTTCAGAGAGCAAATTCAACCAAACCAAGAAAGAGTGCTCAGTTTGAGGAGAGTTCCTCTCTCTGAACTGATTCACTCTGCAGGACCTGCAAGTGCTGGTGTCAGCACGAGAAAACGAAGGTGCCAATAAAGGCAGAACCGTGGCCGTGCTTAGACTGACTTAAACTGGAGTCACAGGACTGTCCTCTCTGGGGACAGTGATTTCCAGGTGCAGACAGTAGTCTCTTAAGAACCAGTAATTCAATCACTTGAGATTGTGCGACCATAACCTGAGGTTAATGGCTGACACTTGTCCATTAGGCGTAAACAACAGCCATTTTAGGCAACGGGTGTCTGAGCTGTAAACATTTCAAGTCTAGGTCTCGATTAAGTTTCCTGTTTAGTAGCCATGCCATGATAAAACACCCTCTCAGTTTTATTAACTAGCCTGATGGATATAAGTGCTAATGAAAATGGATAGGTAGGTAATGAGGGAGGTGCAGTCAGAACATAGGATTAAAGTCAGGTACAATTAAAGTTCAGCTCCCTAGTCAAACATAGACTCCTCTGGGGCCCTAGGTAAATCATTTATGCACAACTTCTTAAGCTTTAAAGAGAGGATAATAATATTCATTATCTTCACACATACACCTTGAGAGTATAAGTAGCTTTTGTGGGTTTTTTTTCTTAACTCTCAGAAGTGCCCGGTAGTTCATCAATATCATGATTACAATAGTAGGCAGAGCTGCAGCTAGGCAGAGGCTGCCCAGGTTTCTTCACAGAGCTCCACTAATGTATTTCAGACCTCCTTACCCTTATCAGCTATGCTATTCCACTCTAAGCTTAAGACAAGCTGCCAGGAAAATACCTGCTGCCTGCAAGAGTGATGCCATATCATGAGACAATCAGTGCTGCTCTAATGCTATTCCCAGAGGAGCTGCCTTTAAATACCATGTCTCTGGTAGTGACTTGAAAGACTTGGCAGACAATGGCAGCGCAAATGTCAGATATCTAGTGAGGGAGAGAGCAAAATACCTGTCCTACCCACAGGTTGTAAAACAGGGCCAAACAATGAAGACAGTTGCAGGGGAAGGAGTGGAGGGGGGAGCCAGCAAGAGGGAGAGAAACCGCAACATCAAGCCATCTGGATTAAAACCATATCAGTCATTCTAAATTGGTGCTTGAGTGCTGAACAAATGAGCTAGAGGAAGGAGAAAATCTGTCTGTTTGTATAGCTACATTGTAGGGCATTAGGGAAGTGGTGTTCTACATTTTAAGTAGAGGAAAGTCCATGTACAATATATTAGCTCTAGTTGATATTATGAAGCTGTTACTAAGTCAGATGTATTTTGGGATGTCCCTGTGCACATGTACTGCTGACCAAGGGCTGCATTACAGCCTTTCCAGATCAAGGACAGCAGTTAGTAATTAAATCTTAATGGTTATCTGCTGAGATGAAAACACCTGGGACAGTGAGAAACTGAAGATTATGAGGATCACCTCTCTGTAGAGAGGAAGTTTGGAGCCAGGAAGAGTTATCAAATGTAAAACAAAGATATTGGAAGTCTGGCACAAAAAAAAAGAAAAAGAAAAAGAAAAACAGAAAGTAGAGAGACACTGAGGAAAATGAAGAAAGAAGAGATGGGTGTATTTGAAAGGGAAATACCTGACTTACTTGGGGGACAAGCCAAAAATAGAAGTTAACTCATGAGCTGCAGAAACAGCTTAGCTTGTCCCAGAATGAAAAGAAACTCACACTGGAAGTATAAATAGTGTTTAGTATTTTGCACAGGCTTGAAGATTTACTAGAGAAAAAAAAGAGTTTGTTCATAGCACCACATGCGCTGGAGAAGTGAATTGCAGCCCAGAGTACTCACACTGGCTAAAATTTGGGAAAGGGTGAGCCAAGGGGCAGGAAAAATGCCGGGGATTGGAATTAATCCTAGGACTATGCAGATTTTGTTCAGACTTCAAGGCTTAAAGCACACATGTTCTAGTGTCTGGTCAATGTCTAGCCAGGGAGCTTAGCCAGATCTATGACATATGGATTACATCTATGTGTACATGCCTTTAAACAACCAGGCTTGTGCTTTGCCTTGGCATGGGAGCAAGTGCAACAAAATTGCCTCCAGACAATTCTATTGTGTATTGAAGTCTGTCCAGATAGCAGGTGATAGTCTAATGTTAACTATCTATTTCACTTTCAACTTCACTTTCTCCACAAGTAGAGGGATGGAGGTTGTGTTTTGCTGTTGGTGGTGGTTGATTGTCTTCAATGATGTTTAGAAACATGAATTGAATTAGTGTATCAAGAGCTTACATTCACTGTGAGAAATGGTCTGATATAGTCTGCAGCTCCAGGAGCCTGGGGAAAAGAGGAGGCGAGATGCTATTTATAGGCACTTATCAACTGTGCCAGTCCAAGACTGGAAAGGGAGAGGGAAAGAGAGTTTTACCCACAGCATTTGCTGGTGAGAAGTTGAACAGTCGCAGTTACTGGCTTAATTATCCTTCCTATATTTACCTTTCTATCAAATATAGTTGAAACTGGCTATCAAGGCTGAATGTTGCTGTAGAGAACACTAATATGTGTTCCATACCCATGTGGCCATGAGAACCTTCATGTCCTTAGAAACCTGAGTACAAATATCTTGAAATGACCTTCTCAAGTTTGTACAGAGAGTCTTCATTTGTCTTCTTGTCTGACTTCACACCTGTGTCAAAATAATCTGAGATATGATAAGAATTTTTGTTTAGTTCCTTATTTTAGTTCCCATTTGGCTTAGCCTAAGTTAGCTGAAGTAAATAATAATGTCTATCCTATGACAAAGACTGAAAACTGCAAGTGTTCCTCAAGAGTCCTCAAACTTGTTTAGGGAAGAAATAACTAATGCCATATCTCATCCTGTATGCTCATGAAAGTCCTCTACTTGGTGATGTCAGAGACTGATATTGTATTAGAAAGGCTTTTAAAAATACCTGATACTTCAAGCAATTTATTTTTTCTCTAAGTAATAATCCATACCTTCCCTTAGAAAGCAGCACTTAAAACAAAATTCAACTTTTAGTATCAGGTATTTTCAATGCAAAGGCAAGGAGAAATTCCAAGCCTTCCATTAGGAGATAGACTGCATCTGAACCTGGCAATCTGAAAGATCTGAACTGGAATTCCTGATGGCTTTAAGTCATTGTATCATTTTAGCCTGATTCTCTCTGGAAACATTGCTGGTACAATTGCACTAAGAGAGCACAAGTACATAGGCAGTTACAAGGCATGTTAGCCTGGAGACTCACCTCGACTTTGAAGAAGGACATGAATCTCTCAGAGAATTATTTGCAAATTTCACATAAATAAAGAGCAGAGAGAAGCTCTCCCCATGCTGTGAGGCAATACTTGCAGAACAAAAGCTCGTTTTATTAGACACCAGGAAATCCAAGGTGTGGATCACTGCAGCAAAGGTTACAAGCAGAATCATGATCAACTAAAAGGTACAAACCAGTTCACAACAGGCTTCGTAAGGCTCAAGTCTCTTAGAATAAAGTGTTAAAAGTCACATTATCCCCATGAGCATACAAATAATCCTAATAAGCCATCTGAACATCCTCTGTTTCCTTTTTCCTTGCAGCTTGGAGTATTGCCAGAAAAAAAAAGATGACGAACAAGAGCAAAATGGTATTCTAAGGCCTTCATGTAGGCGCGACATTTGTGCTTTTGTTATTTGAAATAATGTGGTCTTCTCAAAATAGGCAAAAATATTTATGTCATAATATACTTCCTTCCCTTCCCAAATGTAGTATAACAGTATATGTTTAGAGTCCGTAAAGAATATACAAACTTTGGAGACATCGGGAAGAGGATGAAGCTACTGGAAAGTGCTGGCCAAATTACTTTGATCAGAAAAATACATGCCAGACAGATGTATGACTCATATCCATTGCCATCTGCTAGACAGAAATAAGCCATCTTTGCCTCATTAAAGTAGAAATGATCCTCTTTACTCAATGATGACCCACTGACCTGGACCCCAACTGCTCACATCAAGAAGGTTTGAGTAGTTGATGTTGTTAGTACCATTTCCTTCTCAGCCTAATAAATGGTAATTTAACCAAGCTTCCACTCCCTTGTCCTGAAATAATTGCTCCAGACCACAGCATTAGGACTCAGCCAATTTCCCCTCCCTCCTGTTTGGTTGAAGGCAACAAATACAATAAGCTGTATAGCAGACATCCCTAATCAAAATAAATCCTCCTCTCTCTTACAGCCTGGTGAAACTCGACTGAGTGTGGGAGCAATGTAGCATAGCTTCAGGTGGGATTCAAAACTTTAGTGAAGCCTAAAGATCAGCTCTATGGATATTTCTTATATTTTAGCACTCAGAGAGTAGGAGGAACTCAGAAAGGTCCGCATGAGGAAGAGGCCAGAGGAACAGCTCCTTTTCTGGCTCTCCACATAGCTGGCAACTTCCAGGTGCTCCCTGCAGCCGTGGAGCTGCACAAACACTCATGAACAGGTCCTGCCAAATGTGTGCCACCTGTGAGCTAGTGCTGGAGTCCCAGGAGCGGAGCTGAAAGGCACAGTGATGGCTTTTGGATCCAAGAATTCAGGTCCACATTCAAATATAGTCACATTGCATTGTGTGCACCAATCTATATGGTGTATGCAAATTGTATGTATGTGTGCACACGCATGGATGCTCAGACTCCACAAAGAGCTGCTTTTCCTGACCTTTCTCTATCCCAGAGCTTTTGGAAAAAAAGAAAAACTAGACTGGCCCTCTTGTATGTCAGTTGATCTGCACATTTCCAGTAATAGAGCTGACAGCAGCTGTAAGCAGGTAGTAACACAAACCTGTCAATTATATGGAACTGGGTGAAGGTAAGGATTTTATTCTGGGATTTTACAGTGGTTTTACAACAAGTTGTTGTACAGCATCCTTTGTGGAGTCCAGTTCAGTGCATAGCCTGCAAGCTGAAATACTAGGAAACTCAACTGCTGAGCTGAGACTATCCAGCAATTATGGGACTATCCAGAAATTATGGCCTTTTCTATCATCACATGTACAGCATCCAGTTTTTATAACATCAGATGGCTTCAGAAAGGGAATTCACATTCTGTTGTTGCAAATTCTGTCAAGATTACCTCCCCCTGCAGGTCAATTTCATAGGCATTCCCATACTCTAAGGAAAAGCTCTCCTATCTGATTCCCTGATAAAATAGAGGAGCACTATAAATAAAAGATACCAAAATTTTTCAACTTCTGACACTTTAAATACTGAAACAGGAATCTTTCCACTTTTATCCAAGCTTGGTCCTCTCATTCCTTTCCTTTATCCCCCAGATTAAAAAAAAAGAAAAAAGAAAAAGAAAGAAAAAAAAGATATGTATCTATATTTTATAAAGCATCTAAGCCATGCTGGAGTGTGTTTGATTTTGTGCAAGCAAACAACTCCCATACCAGGAGAATTTCCTTCTAGCTCCCCACAAAGCAACACTATTCCTGTAAACCGTGAGAGCAATGGTATAGGGTCTCCATAAAGTATCAGAAGAACAGCTGAAATGGTTTGGAAAGCTTGATGTTGTATGTGTATGTGATTAGAGTACACAGTGTGGTTCCTCAGAGTACTTGGAGAAGATGAGGGTCGTGAGAGCTTCATGTTTAGGGTGATGGAATTCAGAAAGACCTGAGGAATGGGTAGTCCGGGAAAGCACAGGTGTTTTTTCAGCCTTTTTTATTTGAAAGCCCCACATAAATGTTGAAGAACTGCTATGGACAGTTTTGCCATAGATCATTCCCATAATTGTCTGGCAGAAGGTGAAGGGAAGCAATAGATAAATAAAATAAACTTAGCGCTTTAGTAAACACATTTTTGTTTTGCTTTACAAAATTGTAATTTTATTGTTAGAATTAGCATCATTTTAATGAGGCACTGACAGAAGTCAAAAGCTGGCTCCCAGCTGTGCCTGCCTGCTCACAGAGACAAATACCTGCTAACTGTAGGGGAGCTGAGCGTGTATGTGTTTAGAAATGAACTGCAATCATTTTGCAGCTTGCTTTCTCAAGTCTGGCTTCCCTGAAACGATATCCAAAACACAGCCTGAGTTACCCTGGGTTTGGCAGGGCACGTCAGTGAGACGGATGGAGACTATCCTGCCTTGGATGAAAAGTTCTTGACCGCCAGCAATAGGCGAGCTTTATATGAACTATTATTTCCATTATTAGAAAACTCCCCGTTTTCTTCATCTTGCAGTTCTCAGGGTTCACTGTCCCAGTGTTGATGTTTTCTTCCTCTGTGCAAACATAAATTGTTACTGGCTGGCTGTAGTCACAGCTGCAATGCAAACTCTTGCAACTATAGTCAAGAGCTAAACAGCTCTGAATATCTGATGTTCACAGGATGGAGATGGGGGAGAGGGGTGTCTAACTGGTTTTCCAACCCTTTAGGCACAAACATTTATTTGTCTGAGAATGTCCTGCTAGTCGAATGATTTTAATATCCTGTTCCTGAAGTCTGGAGTAGATTTCTTTCTTCTTCCTCTTTTTAACGTATGGGCACTTGTGTGTATGTGTCAAATACTACCACGTAGAAAGTGTGACGTGCAGTCTAGTGCAACTTGTCAAATATAGGCTGGCTGGCAGTCAATTTCCAGCACATGGTGGTTGTCTCATGAGCTGTGACTAAGGCGTATATAGCTTTGATTTCCAGATCTCGTGACTGACCTTGTACAGCTGCTGTTTACAGAGTTGTTATATTCAGGAAGAGGTGTTAATGCAAACCTTCTTATCCAGTAAAGATTATCTTGCAAGAGATTAATCAGAGGAAATAAAACAAGGAATAGATTTGAAAAATATACCTACATGCTACAAAATTAAATATTCAACAAGTAATAAGGGCATATACAACATACATATATGTCCAGACATACACAGCCAGGTGATTAGATTTATATTTATATATATTTATATATACATACACATATATATAAGCACATTTCTTGGATTATTGAAAAAAAGGTAATGTACGTGGACTACATTCTGTTAATAGCATACTTCAATACATTTTGTAATCAAAAATGCATAAATTTAACTTGCATAAAATCCTTTTTCTTTTAAGAAAATCTTTGAAAGCTACTTTCTTTACTGAACCTTTTTTATGCAAACCAGTTTATAATAGAAGGGTACAGGAAGTATCCTAAACTAACAATTATAGATGACGACATTCTCTTTCATTATCTGGGATAATAAGCAATTTTCATTCCTTGGAAACAAGCAGATCTAAAGCAAGCCTTCAATAAATAAAAAGATGCATAATAGATGCTAGGATCATATAATGTTTCCCTTAATTTCAGGCTTTCTTTTGAATGACAAAGTTATACTCTAGACTGCAGATTATTTAGAAGAGAAAATAAGATATACTGAAAATAAGATCTTTAATTGGATTTTAAGAATACGATTATGCTTTCAGAAATGATACTGCTTTGTATGCACTGCAAGAGGTGTTCTTATCCATAGTTTTGAGAGTGTGCCTTTGTTGCTTTTTAAATGACTAAAAAAACTTTTCTGACTTAGAACTAGTCCTCACCTGGGCAGCTGCAGACATTCTGCCCACTTGACCTACAAAATGAAACACAGTTTTTCTAAAATATAAATTTGCCAGAACAGAGCAAGATCAAAAAGAATTATAAAAAGATCTATGAGAAAATTACTGACAAACATTAGCAGGAATTAGATGGGAAATCATTTCCTGGAAAGCAATGGATGAAAGCAGCCTTTTTTTTTTTTTTTTTTTTTTTTTTTTTTTCTTTTTAACACCCCCTACCCATGCACTCTGCCTGGCCTTAAATGGCAATTTAGTCAGAGACAAACTGAAAAACAGTCTAAGAACATCAAGATTACAACTCATTCTGCTACTGCTTTTAAAAGAAGACATTAATTATTTTTAAATGGGTACATGGTATACAGGCTTCATCTGGACTGTCTCACAGCTCTGGCTGATTGCTGCATTCAGCCCACTCTTGATGCAAGCCCAGAGTCAGCAAAGGATTTTCAAATAATTTTAAATAGATGAAAAATTAACAGCTGAAGGACATTTTTATTTTTTTAAAAGTAGGAGAAGGCTGAAGGGGTGGGCATGGATTTATCTGGGGGCTAAAGAGGTCAAGCAGTGCTTCCCTCTTCCCTCACAGCAGCCCCATACAGACAGTATAGCACCACCTGAGTATGCACAATTCCAGCTGTATCACCCTCTACCTTCATGTATAATGGAATTACATTACCTCTCAATACTTTTCTGATTTGAGAAGTTTATTATGTCCTTCCATGTAGTAAAATTGCAGACTGTACCTCCCCTCCTTCAGCTGTGTAGCCCCAAGCTGACATACAAAAGGACTGAGGCATCAGGTCTACTTCAAGACACATTATCAGCGAAGTGGGGACATAGAATACAGCTCCTTTCCTGAATTTCAGAAGAACATCCGTTTAAATGACAGTTACGTCTTACATGAATGTCCTGGCGGTAACTGAAGAAATTCTGTCACATTGCTTCCAACCATACGCACTCACGTTGCACAGAGAATTTTCATCCTGGTTTGCATTAAGTCCATCTTGTGAGTCTTAACATACTTGGTAGCCTTAAGTAACAGCAGAAATTAGACAAAATGAGGGCTCATTCAAGAACCAAAGGATTAAAAAAATACCTGAGATTTGGAAATAGGTGTTAGATTAGATGGAGGAAAGAAAGAATGGCTCCAGGAACAGGATCTGCAGAGGTGACAACTCTGGTCAAAAACCAGCAAAGACTATAAGAGCTATGAGACTACAATGCTGTCAGTGCTTACAAAGTTCAAATCAGTTTGCATTCAGTTCACACACATCTCATGGTTACACACTTAAAAAGCAGTGCCTGCATATTCATATATCTTTTTTTGAAACATACTTTTTTTTGCAACAACTGTTCCGTATTTTTTATCAAGTAGCTACAAGTGTAAAATGTGTTGGAAGGTATGGAAAGATACGCACAGTTCAATATATAACATGTGCTATCAAAGCACAGTAATTCTTTGGTTTTGACTAGGTAGCTATCTATTTTTGGAGTAAACAGAGGCTAAATGTCTTTCCTCAAGAAAAGTTTCTCCTTCCTGTTTTTCATACTGTGAAGGACACTGATAATGGAGCATTAAAACAAAAGATGACAAGAAAGAAAAATATCCACCTATTTTATTCAAACTCAAATATTTTCTGTCAGTTAGATAGAGAAGAAATTGGAGCACTCACATAATATTTACCTTACTGGCATGATGGGGAACCTTCTTTTCAAAGGCAGATGGCTGGGATAAGTATTTATTCTAGTGAGCCTAGTGTAAAATGTCCTGATTCTTTAGAGAGACATTAAACAATTAAACAGAGCAGTTTCTTTTCAGTTTGAAAAAAAATAGAGGATAATTTAGGGTTTGTAGCATAACAGCAGCAAAGCAGGACTAAGCTGAATATAGACAATGGAGTGATACTCAAAACAGGAAATGTATTTTTCTGAAGCTATGGTATTTACTAATGGCTTACACAGCATTCTGCTAGTAAATACCATGTCCTTAGCACATGCAAAGTATACAGTAGATACTACAACTCAGCATTCTGACTGATTCTTTGGAAAGTGGCTGATTTTATCTTTAAATCATTCAAACTCTTTCAGCTGCTGCAAAGGTTAAGATCCATTTTTCCCGCACCAGGTAGGGTGCTGTCGTCACATCTAGACTAACATCTAAAGGGAATAGGAATCAAACTGCACAACTGAAAGCAGTACTGATCATTTATGCATACTGTTTGGAAACAATTCTCAGATTTGAAAAGTACCTTTCAAATAAATATAGACCAAGGAAGTGCAATCATCAAAAACAACTCAGACATCACCTTCTTCAAAAAGAACAAATTGTAATCATGACATGTAATAGGTCTTGAGCAGTATTCACATTCCTGTCAGTAGATTTAAAAGATTGACAAAAAGGGATGTGGATATTAAATGTTGTTGGTTTTGTTTTGTTTTGTTTTTTAATACATATACATGATAACAGCTTCCTGGCAAGCTGAACTTCACAGTTTTTGTCACTTTTTACAGCCTATCTTGATTTACAAAGTGGTGTCTCCAGTACGCAAAGCTGCAGTGCGCTGCAAGGGGAACTGCTGTCTCTGGCCACGCACAATTTACCTAATTCTCCATGTGTGGAGATTAGAACTGAAGACTCTGGAAATGTTAACGTCCTCTATCATATCAGGGTTCTGGAAGCTCCACATTGCTCCCAAGTTATGAGTCCTGGAAGCAAAAGCCTATTTCCCAACACTAATTATTTCATTCCATATGAGATAAAAAAAGGATGAGACCATTTCTGAAGTCTGCTTCCTTCACCCCTTGCCCCACAGCTGAAGCCTTTGGAACTCCTCTGATGAGCTATCTGGAGAGAGGAGGAACCAAAGGAAATCCTTTCCTCCCTCTCCACAGACCACTTGCAGAGAGCTACCCCACTTCTCAGTGATATAAAGGCTACAGGTCTCCTTTCTGCCATAAAAAACATGTCCCAAAATTCTTTGTAAAAAGGCTCAAAACTGTCTATTACTTCTCCATAGCTTCAGGTGGCATGAGAGCACTAGCAAGTGCTTGCTTCTTCCACAAGCAATGTTTTGTTTCTCTTTTCTCGTTCTTCTTTTTTTTTTTTTCCAGTACCAGGGCTGTATAATGAAGATTCCCACTGGCAGGCCTGGCAGGCCAGTATCTCACTGTGGGAGCAGTACTCAGAGACCATGGACCCAGCATGGCCCTGACTACTTTCTGTAGGCTCCTGAAGAGGAGAGGAAGAGGATGGAGAAAATGAGGAATATCCTGTATGCCTTCCACATACTAAGCTTTTCTTCAGGTTGGATTTTTGCTTTAAGAATGTGGAGCAAATATTATCAGAATGGTCCTCTCCACTGTGATGCCCACATCGCCAGACTGAAGGAAATGCCCCTTCCCATCCTAAATGGAAACTTGCATTCACCATACCGGAGTTGCAATAATAAAAATTGATATATTTCTTAGAGGTTGTTTTCAAAGCATGGAGAAAGAATGAAATCCCCATCTGTTGCTTTGTCTCTTGCTGCTTAATCCCCTGAATCACTAGCAACGAGAAAGGAAGCACTGGACATGCGGGAGAGCTCTCCTATCTCCTTCCTAACATCCTGCCACGGTTGCAGTAAGGAAGCCACTTAAACTAAAAAGGTGGTGGATGCAGAGCTCTCTCTTTGAGAAACCCACAGCTTGGGAAAGGACTCACTGGTCTGAAATAGTCTGGGTCTGCTGATCTTCAGGGCATGCTACAAGAAGCATCCTTTTGCTCACAGAGTTGATAACTGTGACATCTGCAGAAAAAGAAGAATTTGTGGGAGTTCTGTTAACTAGTAAGGGGGGAGAATGGTCACTTGCTGTAAGTCTTAATAGCAAATTACCAGGTTTTAATTCTTTCTTTTTAATTATTTGTGTTGAGCAAACATTTACATATATCCCAAAATGAGTAAATAGGCACAGAGAAGTGGTGATAATTGTTCCTTGAGCTCCCCTCACCTTATCCTGTGCTTTGAGTTACTTTTAGTTGTTATTTGCTGGCATTGTGCAATAGGCTCATATTTCCCTTGTGCAGGTATATCTGCAGCCTAGCCAACTTTTATAAGCCGTAATACTTTCAGCTCTGCTTTTGCCTTTGGGCAGTAGCAGCTTTTCTCTCTTTAGCAGGGCTGGGAACAGGTGTCCTTTGTTTGTGTTCGGTTTGCTTTAGAGCAGGTTATGTGCTACAGGGAGGGAGATAAAGGCGGAGGATGGAAGGCTGATTTAGAACTGAAGTTGCTAAAAGAGAGGCTAGTGTCTCCTCTCAGTCCCAGGTGGATTTCCTTTTGTTTAGTCTACCAGAAGAGCAGCATATTTCCTGCTTTACATGCACAAACAAAAATATAAGAAAACAAAACCAAAGACGTTGAGAGCTGTGAGCTCTCAGGAAAAAATAAAACAAGAGCAAAACAACCTTCCCAACACCAGCTTCATTCGATGGCACAAAGCACCATAAACAAAGTTCTAAAGCTAATATGTTGCTGATACATAGTGATATATAATATTGCCCATAAAATTAGTCATGTGTTATTGCACAAAGTGGTGTGTTCCATATGAGCTGCCTATTTAGCAAGCTTGATCAAGAACATTAAATATGAAAATAAGGAAAAAACATTTAACATTGTTGAAAAGTAATTAAAAATATATTTCACCATATGCTTCTCTGCCTTTACTTCATTTCAGCAAAACAAATGCCTGGAGCATTTATTATCCCCCATCATTTTTTAAAGAGGCCTAATGTTCCCACTTGGCACAGGAGACATGCAGATAAAATGAATCAGCTCTGAAATGAATTGTGTGAAATGCATTTGTCTGAATTCAAGCAGCTTCCCTGTAGTCAATAAGTGCACAAGTACTTCCAATCTCTTAAAATGCATATCTCTGAAAATAACTATTTTTGTAAGTTATGAATGGTTTGTAATCTTTGGCAAAAGCTAAAATGTTATTAACTTTATTGGGGCTCTGCTGCAGTCAGTGTCACAAAAGTTTGTGTTACTAACACAGACTACAAATACCATTGGTATTAAAAAGCAAAACAAAACAAAAAATGATAAATAAAATACAACACATACATCAAAAAGCTTTCAGAGCACAGCTAAACTCATGAGACTAAGTTCATCCATGGTGCAATTATGCTCTTTCCTGTGCTGTGATGCCAGGAATAAATTTGACCACAGGGCTTTAAAGCAATTTTTTTAATTCATGGTGGACAGAAGAAGAAGGTATCTTCTTTCATAAATTATGATCTAAAGAGAAAGAGCATGCAGTGCTGCATTTTGAGACTTATTTTAAAAAAAAAGGATATATCAACCAATCAATTAATGATGGGAGAAAAAAAAGAATATTACTTTTTGGAAGAACAATGGCTTAATATAAAGGTACATGAATGGGGAAAAAAAAAGTCCTCGGTCTTGTCAAGAGTTGGAAGTACCTATAATTAATGAAAACCACACATAAACACAGCTGGATAAAGATATTCATGCTGTGCAGTTGATACTGTGGTTTATGCATTGCTGGCATTTAAATTTATGCTGCTTTTCTTTGTCTATTTTATGCTGACTCCTTTTGAACATGTGAAACTTGACCCAGCAGCCTGTACAACAAAGCTCTGACATGTGAGACAGCTCGCTGGCACTGACCTGGCACATAGCTCTGAGACAAGTGACCTGAGACAGAAATCAAACGTCGAAGTTTCTTCCTGGGTGACCGGAGGCGAGGAATGCTTTGGAAGTGATGTGAGAGAGCCCTGCAAAGCTCTCCGGTGACCAGAAATAGTCCCTCCCTCTCTGGAAGCAAGGAGGAGAGACAGAGGAGACTGAGGAGGAAAGAGGGCATTGCATTAGGCCAAAAAATCTGTTTTTTTCTGTCACTGTGTGGAAGGTAGTGTGGAGGAAGGTGAGGTGGCGATCGGGGCGAGGGATGTGGCATTGAGAATGGATGTGGCATACGGAGTAGGAGCAAGCTTTCCCATAACACAGCAAAGCCCACAGCCTGCCTCTACTATCAACTAACATTTCTCTCTTTTCTCCTCTCTTTCTTCCCACCGCAAAATGTCATTTCAGGTCAAACATCTCACTTTGTTTTCATCTGAAAAAAGTGCAAATATGCAGCATTGACTTCATACGACATCTACTAATAGAAAGATTGGATTGAAAATTTTCAGCTATAAACCAAAATGGAGCTTGGAAGCCTGGAAACACTGGCAATTCCTAAATGCATCACTGCTATTCACTGCTGACCACCATTAAATAATACAGCTGACACTGGCAAGACCAGGAAAAACATCTAAAAATTATGAGAGTCATAACAAAATCATGAGCGCCAGCAGAACTATATGATCTTCAGCAGGTGCAGTTTTATTATAGTTCAAAACTATATAAATTGGCTATTCAGTTCAAACTACAGATGTGTTCTTTCAGCTCGGGAAGTCTGTCTTTAGCAATGCTAAAGCAATGCTTTATTTACCACGATGACAACACTGATGCAGAGAATGAAGGTGATAATGTAGCAGATTTGCATCTTTATCAGTGGGGACCAAGGACATATGCTGATCAGTAAGCTCCATCAATAATGTGCTTCTGAACGCTGCTGTTTAAGTGAGAAAATAATGCAAATTTGAATGAGCTTCTTTACTACTGTCAATTTATGATTTGATCTGTTCTTAAAAATTTTGTTAGCATTACTGAGCTGAACAGAAGTATAAAAATAAATCACACCTTAAACCATAATGTAAACCACGATTTCTCAAAGAACAAATTTTACTCTATATCAAAAATAAATTACTTTTCTAACATAAGCTGCATTTCCGCTGAAGAAATTTGCTGGTACGGGTGGGTATAGCTATGTTGGTAGATCATTCTAGGTGCAAGCCAACTCTGTAAAACAAACGAAATATTTAAGTACAGAATATTAAGATTGTTGTAAACTGTAAACAATGTTTGTAAACTGGTGTGAAATCTCAAGATGAACAACGCTCTAGGAGTGTAAACTACTGCAAGATTAATTACTGCTAAAAATGAATATATTATTAATTCACGTAGCTGAAAAACTCATACCAGATTGTCTGTGTTTTTATTATGTCTTAAAGCATCTACAATCTTCTAAAGATGGTGGATTAGCAGTATCAAGCTTAAAAGTAGAGAGTGGAGAAGCATCAATGATGCTTGGCATGGCCACTTCCCGGATCAGCTGTACAGGCCCGTCAGAGCCATAGCCTACATGTGAGAGTGGGTACAAGCTCCAGGTGCCTCTCAGCCTTCACACCTGCTCTATGAGGCTGTACAAAACAGCGTCAGAAACCTGATTGTTCTCCTGCTGCCGTGCAAGTTATAGATATTTGTGCAATATATATTTTACTTAATTAATATTTTTAGTTACTGAGAATGACCAAAGCTCACTTTACGCCAGAAAAGATGTGTATTGTGTAAGCATAATTCAGCTCTATTTTGAACTCAGAAGTAGTGCCTAAGAATATTACTGTCCTTCTCCAAAAAGTAAATTTCTGCCAGAAAGAGGGAGAATAAATGAGTGTCATCTCCTGATGATTATAAAAGCAGAAGAGGAAACACATATGTGATTTGGAAACAGGATTACTCATAGATTCAGAAGTAATAAATCCAATTAGCTTGCTTGACTCATCAAAAAATGGGAATGTAGTATTTGTTTTAATATCAAGTTAAGTTATTCTTTGGAAGTAATTCACTTAAAATAAATGTTTTCTAGCATCAACCAAAAGCAATTAGGAAAAAAAAAAAGGGAACATAAAATGTTTCTCTATTGTTATCTGCAAGAGGTTTGTTCACATTTTTTTGAGCACCTATTGTCCCATTATGAACAGTGACAGAGAATCCCAAGAAATCCAAATAAGTAATTTCGACCTTTTTAGCATTTCTTACTTGAGTACACAGGGATAACCACCTGGTACAGGGTTTAAAAGCAAGAGATTCCACTCTAGATTCAAAATAAAATCATCTTTGGGAAATCTGGCAAATCAACTACTGCTGAATTTCCTTTCCTCAGTGAAATAGTATGTGTTGACCAAACCTTTGACTCTCAGTATTGAAATACTCTGAGGTGCATCTTCTGCTCTCAGGATATTACTTTCTGTGTGCAAAGTACAGAAGAAAAAGAAAGAAAGAAAGAAAGAAAGCAAAAAAGAAAGAAAGAAAGAAAGAAAGCGAAAGAAAAAGGCAATTCTGCTTTACCACTATTGGCTCACTTATTTCAGAGAGATTTAAAAGTCTGCTGCAAGTAATCCATTTTGGCTATAATGTGTACCTGCAACTCACTAGAATGGAACATGCAAATATGATGTATGGAGTAAAGTAAGGAGAAAAATACTTAAAATCTTATGCTTTTCTAAATCTTCTTTCTGCAAGCCAACCACCTTCTATAAAGACTTTGAACTTTAAAACAGTAAGATACCTAGAATAATGTCTCATGTTCAGAGTTTGCTATGCAGAAGAATTAATCACTCCCCTGGTTTTTGAAAAGGAGATCATCAATCAGAGCAATGCAGGCAAGGCTTTTTTTTTTTTTTTTTTTTTAAATCATCAAAGATCTGTTTCATCTCATGCAGAATGAGATCCAATTGTTGGATTAGAAAGGTTATCTGACAGCAGCTAGAAGTTTTTGTGTTCACTGTGTTCTAGGCAGGCTGAGAAGATTTTCATAAGTCTGCACAGGGAGCCTCTGCTGTGTTTCTTTGGGAAGAGGTGAACCACCTTCCTTTGCAATGCTAGACATGACGGCATAGAGTTTAAGACAAAGCTATGACTCACTGATGATAGATAAAATTGATGACAAGTTTTCTAACTTTGGAGGAGTAACAGTCTGGAGCAACCTTCTACTAGTGTAAGTGTTAAATAAATGATTGATATTCGGTTGGAATTTGAGCAGTTTATAAAAAGTATTGCATGACATCATTGTCCATGAAAAGCATAATTATGTGCAGACCTGATTTAATGATCTAGATATTCCTTTCTTATGTATATCTTATGTTCCTAAATAACTTGGAGCTGCAATGTTGTACCATCACCATTCTTTAATCATAAGCTTTTGGATATTTAGGTTGTTTAGTTTTATACTGTTGCATAGGTGCAAGCTAGGATCTAGTTTAATAATGGATGAGCTACAGAACTCTTCAGAGTTCAATTATTTCAGCAGCATATTTGAGTGTCACAAATACAAATGTGGAGATTATCTTTACTTATCTGGGACTACATTGTTTTTTAGTTGGTAGAGACTCATCTGAAGGCATAATTGCCTGTATAAAGTTGGAACCAAAATGCTGGAACCCTACAATATCTAAAAATGTTAATGTAACTGCATGCAGAAACATGATAATTGTATACTTAATATTGTATATGTACAAATTGTAAATACAAATGGATAACTAGGATTCTCTCTGTGGAATATGGTGTCCTATTTTTTTCTTGTAGCAGATATCAATCAAGTTAATTTTTTTAAAGATTCATCATCAAGATGTTTTTACACACTCCAATTAAATATTTTGTTTTAATTTAGAATAAATTATTAAAAAGTGCATTTCTAATACTTACCAAAATGTGTAATTAACTATTATAATATTTTACAATATTAGAACATTTAGATAATCATTATAGTATAATTATATATATGAATGTTAAATTAAAAATACTAAGAAAATATTAAAGTGTTAAAATAATATCTGAAATTGCAATTATAGACATTATCTAAAAATTATCACTTCAAAGTCAACTTCTGAGCTAGTTTAATCTCTCAGTTTCATTTCATGATGCTTGTTTTCAAATAAAATTGCAATACTTGAAATTTTAAGGCATCTGAATTCAAAGAAGAATAGTTTAGATAGTAATAGCTGATGATGTACTAGAACAGTGATATTAGGATAGTTAAAAAGGGAGAAAATCAATCCCTATTAAGATAAATGAACAAATAAGAAAATTCATAGATAAAAATTAAATCAAATACCTTTAGGCTACTATGAAGTCTGAAGCAAAGTACTACAGGCTAATTTCAAGGAGAAAAATCAGAGGCAAAATTCTGCAATGAGTGTAAATAAAGTATAGCTTGAGCATAAGGATTACCTGCAGGGAACTACGTGAAAAATCAATCTATTTTTGTCATCAAGATTCTGACTTCATGGTTCTCTTCAGTTCTACTATAGTCGTGTTTTCATAGTTCTCAGATCTCACTGTGTGCCTCACCGTCATTAGGCCTACAAAGTGGAGGAGTGCTATACTTTTTTGCCCCTTACTTTCTCTGGATTTCTCAAAAAAGGAGACATTGGCCTGTTATCAGGTGGGAACCATCTCATATTTCAGTAGTGTCAGAGTCCAGTACTCTCTGACCAGGTTCTTTTAGATATTCCATGCTTGAAGGACGTAATGTTTAATATCAAGTTTTATTTATTTGAAGACATGTAATGTTACAGGGGATTTTTGGTTGAGCAGCAATATCATCACAAATACACAATACACATTGAAATTACAATGGAAGTGTAAGTTACAGTTAGCAAATTATAGCAATATACATTTCAGTCACAATACCTAAGTGATTCCCATTACCAGTCTCTATAATATGCTCACTGTCATGATGCTGGGTGTCCCCAGTCCCAGGAAAGAATTTGTGGGTTGAACCAGCTTAAGCCCATTGCTCACTTTAAAATTTGTCAGTTGTTTAGTTTTTACACCCTATTTTTTGCTGAGCCTCCTGTACACTCCCCTGTGCTGGTCTGGCTAACTCAGGGAGACATTCACACTTTTTTTTTTCATAAACTCAGGAAGAAACATTTACACCAATCGATCCACTCAGCTGTGATATAGTCCATTGATCCACTCAACTGATGGAGCTGTTTATCGAAAACAGATGCCACCCTCTGGTACCCTTTGAGATAAATTCCACTTTCTGTGCTAAAGCTATAGTCAAGTAAGTGCCCAGGGACCAGAATCCTAACGTGTTTCATGGGACAGAAAATCAGTGACTGGGCAGACTTCAAACAAAATAATTAAAATTGTTATAGGTAGAAATTCTAAGCCTTTCCTGCATCATTTTTTGTAATCTTGACTTCCATACAAATTGTAGTAAGTCCACTCCTTGGACCTCTACTAAGTCACTCTTATACCTCATAGGCAGCCATATCCAAACATGGGATGTGATCTTGTGAGATGTCTGGCTTCTTCAGCTCTAGCTCATCATTTGCAGAACTGGACTTTTGAGCAGCAATTAGACAAAATACCAGTTTGGTGTTTAAAAAGAGAGAAATGATCAAAGCAAACTCAAAATATGTGAACATTTTTGTTGAATAGTAGATTATGAAAGGGGGTATGCATTTTATTCCCAAAGGTTAAGCTCTGGGTTCATTCTTCAGTTCAGATTCCATTTATCATTTCTGAAGTGGGATAGACCAAAAATTACCTGCAAGCACTTGGCCGCATGCCCCCCCAACCATGGAACTCACATCCAGAAGAGATCAGAAACTCCGAGAACCTCAGAACCTTCAGAAATAAATTCAGAAGCTACCTTTTATACTCAATCTTTCCTCAGTAACTCACACAGAGCACTTTTATTTTTTTCCACCTGCATGGAGAAAGTAGAGAGTCACAGAGATCCCTTTCTGTCTGTCTGTACCTGTACTCGGATACCACAAAGGCACACGTAGTATAGTGACTAGCAGTTGTAAGGGTACAGATGTTGGGCTTTATTTGGTAGAATGCAGCCATTATATCTTCTGTGTTAAAAGGTGGTGGGCTACGTTTTGATGTGCTGTAGTTAAGTGGCATAGTGCCATTTATACTTCTTTAAGATCTGGAGCAGTGTCTCTGTCGTGGTTTGTCCTTTCCCTCGCGGAGTTCAGTGAACTCAACTTCCATTCGTACAGAGAGAGCAATCTTTGAAGTTAGCAGGGGCAGGTGTCAATGTTATCATCAATAGCACTTTTGACACATGACTTCAACTAGGATTCTAACTGCATTTTTGCCAATACACAATCTTTCAACTTCCTCTGACTTAGTATAATTGCATTAGAGGAATTTCAAAGAGTTCTTTGAACCAAGGTACAATTAACATCGTTTCAAAGGACATTCCCACTCCACAGTTACCCTAGGTAAACTTCCTTTCTGAAGAAGGAGTCTTTTTGAATGTTAATCAATCTTTTCACTTCGCTTGGAAGTTGTCTCCAGTCTCTTCTCAGATACACTTTCACACCAAAGAGGTCTTCAGGTTTATGCGTTTTATAAGGTACATTTTCAGCCAGATGAACAATGAAGTTCGTCAAATAGATATGGTTGATTATCAGAAACAGCTTCAAAGTCCAGATTACAAAACAAGTGATTCAAGTAAGCAAAACCTGTACATACTGGATGTCCTAGGTGAAAAATGTCAGTGGTCTTTAGCCTTTAATCTAATTGTTAAGATGTCTGCCCACCCTTACTGCAAACTTCGGCTCGTTGGATCCTGAACAGCAGCTGTAGAAAGCAGATTAAGAATTTTCTGAAAGGAGTAAGGAGTGAATGATCCTGTCCTATGTCCACTGCTGTGTAAAGAGAAGACTTCAGTCTGCAGAGCTGTCATTTTAGCACCTTTATAGAGCACTGAAATACACATTTAGAAAAATCCAGGTGCCTTAATCTCTACACAGTGTTATTTAGAATATCATCTGACATTAACTAATCATGCACATCCTTTTCCTTCCCTAAGCCAGGCACTGCTGCTGAATGGGAGAAGATAAGGAACGTATTTTTAAAACCTTTTAAATGATAATGTTTAATTTCATCATTATTTTTAGGGAAAAAAAACTTTATAAAGCTTTTAAATAATAGTCCATGTCCCTGTGGTAATGTATCGACTGCCAATTATAGGTGAAGGTACTGTTCTATAAGAAGCTTTGAAATGTCATAAGAAATTCTTCTGTTTCCTTTGCATCTATGCAAAATGTAACATCTAATCATGTTACAATTGCCAACCTATGCTGAACTCAATCCATGCAATTTCCAGGAAGAGCACAGTCATATGCTGTGAACATTTATGAGTTGTATATCATATAATATTTATTAAAATTTAGAAAGAAAATGAAGAGTTTTAATGGGGAAAATTTATCTTTTTTTTTATATAAACACATGCAAAAGGGCTTGAGATATTCCTTTTGGGGGGATTATTAAGGATTAATTTAATGATTTCTGTGAAAAATGTAACCCTCAAAAAAGGAAAGAAAAGAGAAAGAGAGCAGAATTTTGATCATTTTTAAACAAAGAAATCACTGCTAACAGTCAAGCAGACGCCACGAAAGGATCACTAGCACTTTTGATGAGTTCTGTTCAGGCTGAGCTTGTTCTAAGCTGAATGCTCAGCTTTTAGATCTCTTTGTATTGCAGATATCATAAGCTTCATCTCTTTTCTGAAATATCTGATGCTATGACTAAAATACAATCATCATCTTCATCACAGGATTTTAAGTCAGGAAAACTTTGTTCACAGGTGACATATGACCACTTTGGCTCTCTCAAAACATCCCTTAACTTTCAAGTCATGGCCATACATCCATTCCTGGGACAGTAAAGGAAGCAAAGTACTGTTAGATAAGTCAGTTTAAAGTTCAGGAACTGCAAGAAGAAACCTTATTTAGGTTTTTAGCTATGAGAGTGGTTTGCACTACACATTCTAATATTTCTTGTTCGAGTCCAAAATAGGAACAAAAATATGAACAAAGTTCATACTTCATTTGGAGAATACATGGTAGAGGAAATCTAAGCCTGTGTTCCAGAACTAATTCTTTTAAAGTGGAGTCAAAGGAGATTTTAATCAAGTTGTATTAATAAATTCATCAAGTCATTCATGAGGATCATTAAGGTTATGCGTTTAGAAGAGATCACAAATCTCAAAAGCAGCTACACTCCGAAACAGAAAAATGAGTGAAACAGGCTTAAGGTTCCAGAAACTTAGTCCAGACTGTGTCTGGGGTGATGGGATAAAAAGCACTAGATTCACATTGCTCCAAAAATGAAGCAGAGCAGGGGTGGATCAGGCTATTAAATTTGTAATTAGATCTGTTGTTTGCCCTTAGTGCTTTTTGTTCTGTTCTATTTTGTAACAGTTGGTTTTTTACCTGAGAAGAAGATATATATCATAGATAGGGTAGCATCCCTGAAGATTTGTTTTAAAAAAAGATGAATTTTCAGATTTCCAAACTTGCCAATTCCATATAAATTGCTAGTCAAGTTAATTGATCACAAAGCCTAAAAGATTTGTGAAAATGGCAGTGGAAATGGAGTAGCCCTTGGAGCTGATTTGAGCTGGTCAGTATTTTTCTTCCACTGAGATGAAGATGTTCCACTTAGTTGCATTCTTTTCTTTTTCTGTTGTTTTTTTTTTTTTCACCTGGCAGTACTCCTTTCTTCCTTCCTAAAGAAAAAATGGAAAAAGACAAAACTAAGGCTTTCTGCGATGTATTTAGCCACCAGGTTCAATTTTTCCAGGGAAAAAGACTGGAAAGCACAGGAAAAAAAAGAAACAAAAGTTGTTTATTTACATTTGCTTATCTGATTTCTATACTAATTTCTTTGTCAGAAGGAGATTTAAAACATGGGTTTTAGATATATGTATAGATGCATGCATATATGAATTCAAATATTATATTAAAAGGATATTCTTCACTTTGTGTACTTAATATATTACGGCAGAATTACCCAAATAAACAACAATAAAGTTAGCACATCTTTGTTAGGAATAACCCTAAACAGCTATGCTTTAATCATTCGGTGATCAGCCTTTGGTCAGAGAGAGGGAGTATTATGTATCTCTCCCACAGCTGTATAGTCATTTCTCTTGTGTACGTTACAAGTGTATGAAACAGACATTCTTTAAAAAAAGGCAGCAAGAAATAGTCATCTTCAATCACTGTCACGCACATGCTGTTTAATTGCTGATGGCTTTTATTTCGCTGAATTGGAATGCCCTGTCTATTGTTTCACAGTTGAGCTTTGCTGCGGACCAAGAGATACAGTGGACTCCAGTTCCAGTTCCCAGGAGGCCCAGTTCACACCAATATCTGCTGTGCGGTGATGATGGTGCTGCAAGAAGAGACAGATTTCTCTCTGCCAAGGCAGAAAACAAATGCTTTTCTGACTCCCGCTCTCTTGATTGAAATGACACATCACTACTTCTCTCTCTCATACATGATTCTTACAATCACAGCTCATTATCTTTGACCTGTCCTTAACACTGAACAGTCTGCCTGAAATAAAGGCTGAAAAGTCTTTCTGACTGTTCTGTTCCCACAGAAAACTTTTGTTTTGTCAGTAGCCATATATTTTGAAAGAAAATCTACCTTGACAACTCCAAGAGACCTTGACTGTATCAGGAAGAGTTCTACTCTTTTAATAGAAATATCTCCCCTTGACAAGGAGTAAATATATTGCCCCAAACTGCCTTTGCTCTTTTCTTGTTTGACATCCGAAAGAGGAGATACAAACAGAGTATGTTATGGAGAAACAGTAATTCTATCCTAATGAGGAAAACAGGCAATTCTGGAGGGAACCCAGCCTCCAGAGAACAGGAACAGGAGTCAGAGACCAATCCTGATTTTAGTTGCCACATGATCTTCCCAGTTTAGAAAAGGCAACATTCTTTTGAAATGTCTACAGAAACATCTGTGGGTTTGTGGATCAAGCCCTCTTAAATGTTAACCATTTAGTGCCACAGTAGTAGCCTGTAATCAGTTAGACCAAACTACTGCAAATGAAGCAGGACACGTTTCCAAAAGCTATGTATCTAAAACTTAGTAAATCTAAATAATATATTTCATCCTGGCCACAGCCTGCCTTGACGCAGGAGCACAAAAGTGGTCCTTGCCATTGCTGCTGAATGCCGCTAATGGTCTTTCTGTCTAAATTACAGTTGGTGTGCCTAAAAGCATGCTTCCTGCCAAGCCAAGCGGGTTTCACAGACCGCTGAGTCAGAGGAGCTGGAACCCAGCTGCAGGAGGCACCCACCGCGGGAGCCCAAGCTGGCAACAGCCCTGTCGGATTCGCAGCACTTGTAAAAGGGATGATAAGGAACAAGAATGGCAAAGGGAGACAAACAAAAACTAGGAGGCAAAATAAACTGGCAGGCAGGGTAAGTTACAGCAGATCATTTCCCAGTAGGGACTATTACATTAGAGCTCTTTGATTTTATCGAGAGAAATGCTTTAATATTTAGGACTAGATCTTTTAAAATAGTCATGTGCTTTATACAGGACTAAGCACTCAGATATACAGGGAGGTCACCATACATCAGCAAAGTGATCTGCCCTGGTAAATTTAAGGTAATTTGACCTACTTTAACTTTCTGTAAAAGAGACTTAAGAAAGCCAGCTCACTTTGTATTTGCCTAAGGACAAGCACATAGGCAGCTCTTGTGGTTCAAGTGATAAGCTGTGGCTTGTTAAGTGACAATAATTCGCACTAGTATCTTATGCACATCAGACCTAAATACTTGTGAGCGCTTTAGCAAACTTTTCCACTGTGGCAGGGGTAAGAGTTTTGCCACCTCAGCTACCTGGACTTGCCTCCCGTCGCTGGCTCTGGAAGGCAGGAGAGGCCAGGGCCACACAGCCAGCAGTGGAATGAAAGAATACAATTGTCTTACACTTACCTGTTACACTTTTTTGCCTGGAAATGGGAACGGGAAAAAAATAGTAGGAAAAGAGAAGATAGGGAAAAAATGATTAGCAAACAAATGGCAAAGTAGCTGTAAAATGTTCTAATTTGCTTTGCAGAGGAGTACAAAATATGTTAATTTGGTGTTTTCAGGGACAAATTCATTATCTGAAATCTAGGTATATAACTTGCAGTACTCAGTCTGTACTTGTGGTGTTACTATTACTGGAAGATGTAGTTTCAGAGGGAAAAAAAAAAAAAGAGGGAGGGGATTTTCCTAGGCTCTTGACTCTACCTAGATAATCTATGGCTTTGGTATTAAACACAGTTTAAGCAGCTCCTAACCTCCCTGGCCACTTGTTTGTGCTGCCTGCCATCATCTGTGCTGTGTCTGTGCAAAGCACGTGTGGAGCCACAGTATAGACTGTATTAGGTATCCGATCCATCTAAAAATTAACTCTCACCAAAACTGTTTTCCAGCCAAAAGAATAATTTGGCTTTGAATACAAGCTTTGGGGTCAGAGTAACAAAGAGAGCAAGAAAAAGAGCAGCAGGGCTATTTTAGCCAGCACCACAATAGAAAAATGTCCACGTAACCACAACCTTCTTCGTAATTTTCAATGTCTTTTCCTGCTCCCAGCTCTAATTCCAACCACCAGGGACCTGATCTTGTTTCCATATAAGTAAATTGCAGCTTTGCCATTGACCTTGATAGGAGTAAGATTGGTTCTTGCTGTGTAAAGGATATAATTTCCCACATCTTTTAAAGGATAACATAGGTCTGGGGGAGCACACCTGCATCAATCAGAGAATCAGAGAATGGGTAAGGTTGGAAGGGACCTCTGGAGATCATCTAGTCCAACCTCCCTTCTCAAGCAGGGTTGCATCCATGTGGGTTTTGACTATCTCCAGAGAAGGAGACTCCACAACCTCTCTGGGTACCCTTTTCCCGTGCTCTGTCACTCTCACAGGGAAGAAATTCCTCCTCATATTCAGGCAGAACTTCCTGTGGTTCAGTTTGTGCCTGTTGCCTTTATTTCTTTCAATGGAACTACTGAAAAGAGTTTAGCTCTTGGCACCCTCCCTTCAGGTACTTGTACACATTGATAAAATCCCTCTTCAGTCTTCTCTTCCCCAGGCTGAAGATGCCCAGCTCGCGCAGCCATTCCACATAGGGCAGATACTGCAGCTCTCTGACCATCCTTGTAGCCCTAAGCTGGACTCTCTCCAGTAGCTCCGTGTCTCTCTTGTACTGGGGAGCCCAGAACTGGACACAGTACTGGAGATGCAGCCTCACCAGAGCTGAACAGAGGGGCAGGATCACCTCCCTCGACCTGCTGGAAACACTTCCTAGTGCACTCCAGGAGACCATTGGCCTTCCTGGCCACAAGGGCACATTGCTAATCAACTTGTTGTTCAAAGCCCAGTCCTTCACACTAGCTGCTCTGTTATAGATGCTCGGTCTGCACGGACTCACAGAGCAAACACCACATACCCCCATATCCCACAGAAAGACACCCAGCATCTCAACACAGGCAAGTAAAGGCCTGGTAAACCCTGAATGATGCCACCTCAGTAGGAAATACTACCATTCTGCAAATGTGGGCTTTTCATTAGCACAGAAGGTGGGTCTCATATGTGGGTACGTCTTTCCACAGCAACTAAAGCCCGTCTCAGACTGTTCTACTGTAATCCCACCTCGAAAGAAGGGCTATGGAAGGAGGGAAGGGAGGACCATATCAGCAATAATGATAGATAATCTACACTTGGGCTACTAAGTTCAAAATAGACAAACCTAAGCTTGTATACAGCTTTGCCAAAGGCAAGAAGCAGAGGCCAAGCTGACTGAAGCCTCATTTAACCTTGCAAAATAGCACAAATACTGAGCAAGTTACTAGCCCACAGCAGTTTAGACCCCCAGTTTGGTCTTTTCTTTCTCCATGGGGAAAGTAATCATAGCAAGTTTTTCTTTTTCCCCTGGGCACTTGCAGCCTGACCAATTCCTTGGCTATGACAAGATGTGGGGTTTTTACTTAGAACCTGTTCTTTTTCTTTTTTTTCTCTCTCCCAGTTTATACTTTAAAAGGATTGCTGGTGAAGATAAGCTATAAAAAGGGCAAGCAGACCTTATTATGCTCTCTTATATCAGATTTTTGTTTTTTTTTTCAGGAATTACATTTGTTACATTTAGCAGAGTCTTGGCCCAGATTTTCATTTGTAAGGAATGTCATATTTTAAGTGTCTCAACTTATTCATGCTTGTTTTATTTATTTTCTCTAAGGAAACATTTTGCATTTCAATGAAAAAAATATGAGAGAGTTTTCCTCAAACCATTTATTAGGGTAACTTTAAAAGAATGCTACCAACAGTATGTTGAGGAAGAGAGTGATACAGATGTCTTTGGGCATTCAAGTGTCAGGATGGACATTTGTGTGCCAGCAGAGCAACTTGTGGGCTTTCTGCTGATGGCTCAGCTCTATTTTATATATACTTTCTCATGACTACATTTTATTCTTTTTCATAGAAACTCACTTATTCGTGCCCTTTCATTCCTTAATATTTTTCCAGATGAAAATCTGCCTGGAGCATTTTATGTACTGATAGAAGTTCTCCTCTTTTTTTTTTTTTTTTTTTTTTTTTTTTTTTTTTTTATTTCATTTTTTCTAAGAAGAAATAGGCAAAGCTGATAAGCCGGGGTATGTAAGGACATCAGAGACAAACATCTCAAGAAATAAATGGGACTACTGCTCAAGAAACCCATACAAGCTTGCACAAATGCCGAGCAAAGCTGCCTGGAAGACACAGAGAGTCCCTGCAACGTGTATTCTATCAGTAAATTTCTTTCTCTGCTCCTGGTTTCTTCTCACTCTTTTTCCCTCTCCTAGTATCTTTCAGAATATCTTCCTCATTTTTTCTCATGGTCTCTCACCACAGAAAAGTGACAAGATCCACAGATAGCAGAATAACCAAGCATCTCTTTAGCATGTGTCCCCAAACACAATTTTATTTCCAACGCAAACAGGCAGATTTGTGCTGTTTCACAGTTGTCAATGACTGTTTTCTGTTTGACTCCAGTTTCAGCCTGTAGCTCTTGAAATAGTCCATAGGAGCTGACAATTGTAGGCTGATCTGTTAACAGGGAGCAAGCGGTAAGAGCAAAACATCCACTTCTGTATTTCCAAAACTGAAAGGCACTTTGATAAACACTGGGTGCACTGTTACTCACAAAACCCAGTTATAAATGAACTTTAAATCTCTTTGCTGTCTTTCTTCTTCTAGAAGTGTTAAGGAGGTACCAGTGTGAGGACTGGTCTATGCAGAGACATTTAGGGAACTTATGATCTGCTAATAGCCCGTTAAACAGTTTAAATGAGCTTAGATAAAAATAGGATTGCGTGTTTTACAAGATTTGATTTTGTGCTGGCTACTATACTAGTTGATTTCCCCCCCCCTTTTTTTTTTCTTTTGTTTTACCTTGAACAGCATCCACAAAGGAAAACTCACCTCTTTCACATCCTCTTAGAGACTACCTAGCGATAGCTAGCTACTGCAGGCTCCTAAATTTTTATCTTTAAGGACAAGCAGTGCCTGCAGAAGAAGTGCAGTAAGTGAAGAGCAGAAAAGCATGAGTACCCGTTTAAAGGGCCATTATTCAAAGTCGCCGCCCCAGGGCACAGCATCTCCGCGTCTCGGCTGCTGCAGCGAGCTCCCTCCCTAGCTGCCACGCAGGAAGGGGAGAAGCTGGGAGGCGCAGGGCCGACACAAAGTGCTCTATTGAGGGGCGCGGAGGTCTCCCATGGGCCCTTCGCGAGGCTGGTGAAGGCCACTGCTGCCTCTGAGGCTCTGGGACTTTGAAGTGCTAGAGTTTTGCCCCATGCCTTCTTGTGGCACTTCAGATAATTTTTGAGCATTAAGATTAGGCGAGGGGGAAGGAACACAAAAGATCCATTTAAAAAGTAAATGGGAAGTTTTAGTCATAAGGGAGGATTGGAGTAACCACATATTTGTGTGATTTAGAAATGACTGGGCCTGGTGCAGGGCCAAAGGTCCCACATCCGACGACATCCCGTGACTACTCAATACTGTCATTTTTTTTTTTCTTTAATAACTCCAGGTTTGCCTGTGATGCAAAAAGTATGAGTTTGGCTTGTATCTCAGTAACATAGGTTAATGATTAGTGGTACCAGCTGACTTCAGTTTACCATGACACTTAATATATTTGAAATCTGATTTTCTTTTGGGGTAGGATAGGTTCTTAAATTCCATGGTGCCTTCTTAATATTACAGCATATAATGCCTCGGTTGAAGTCATGTAGTTGTGTATTCGTGGCCAACTCCTAGAGTTCCCTAATCATGTTTGGATAGTGCAGTGAGTTTGTCAACAGCAAACAGCATTTTTTATAGCTGGCCCTGCCCTGGATCAATCTAAAGGCTGATAGTTATGGTAAAAGAGAGTTTGATGGTATGCCAGTAACAACCAAGAAACCTCTAGATATAAACCTTATTCTGCAGACAGAGCCACATGAATGTTATGTTTTTGTGTTATGTTTGAAACCAATAGACAATTTTAGGTAATATATCATTAAACATAATACCTTTCGGATTAATAGCATTCTACATTCCTGATTTTTATGTTAGGGTTGCCCCATCAATCTTAAACATGAAGTTAAAGGTTAAGTTATATTAGGGCCAGATTGACTGACACTGCAGGATACTTAAAAGAGGCTTTTAATAGTAGCTGAGGATCTTAGAGCAAGTTCTCCTTTGCACTGCTCTTGCATCATAAGAGCACAGCTAATAAAAAAGCTTACTTTGGTGATTCACAGGTGCCATAACTGCCCCCAGGGACTACTGCAGGTTGACAGGGTGGAGCAGAGCAGCCTTGCTCTTCCACCCTCGCCCCCGGGTCTGATTTCTCATGTGTCCTAAAAATGGAGCATTTATCTGTGAAACCAAACAGGCCATATAGTGCAGCAAGGAAATAACTGCGTGATAGAACAGAAAGCTGCCTCCATGGCTGTCTTTTAGTGTGGTTGCAAGAAGCGCTAGTCAGAAAGCTGGAGCTCTACACGTGGCACTGCCAGCTGTGTTAATCATGTCTTTGATGAGACAGAGGAAGCTGTAGTCCAGAGGTATTAAACAACCTTCAGGCCCAATGTCTAGTTAAAATTAATGAGCCAGATTCAGTAGAATGCTCTGGATGCTTTGCACTGCCCCAGTTATGGAAAGGAGTTATAAAACTACTCTGATGGGCCAGATAAATGCCATTTGAGATTGCTTTAAATTTCTATAGAAGAACAAAGAAAGCTGGTACACCTGACCTAGCCTGTTTCCACTTCCCTGTATAAGTCTTGATGATATTTAATGGCTAATGTTTCCAAACATATTGAAAAATGTATTAATATGGAAAGTAGGGAAATTAAGAGATCTAGATTGTTTTCTACCTTAGCGTGTTAATATTGATTATACTTTATAAGGCATGTAATTATATTTTTGAGCACAACAGTAAAATACACTGACAAGTTTTCAAGTACTGATTGAAAAGAATACTTTAGAATGACAACACTATTCTTGGATTTTGAAGGAATATGGGAATTTGGTCATATAATTGTCTTCCTCTCAACAATGAGAAGAAAGTATGACTTGTTAGATCCACAAAAACATTTAGGAGCCAGTGCTGCAGAAAAATCAATAGGAGGTAAATGTTTGAATGGCTTTGTGGATCCAGCTAGTGTGTAAATGACAGAAGTCCGTACCTATTCTGCCCTCCTTATTACAAGGGGTGACCAACATTGGCTGCAGGGCCAAGGGAGCAACAGAAAACATTCTAAACCTGAGATTACTGATATTCACAGCTCTGGGAGTATAATACATACTAAGCAAGGTAATCTTGGGGTTTTGGGGGGGTTGGGTTGAGTTGGGTTTTGTTGGAAACAATTTATCCTGATATTCACTAAGGAATACGTGCTCTCTTTAGCAAGGCCTGCATTATTTGACTTCTCAGTCTGTTAAGGGAGTGTGTAGAAAATGCATATATCAATATGTCAGACAATGTTCTGAAGCAAAAGTAGATGTTCTGGACAATTGAAATCTTTTCTGATGTTTTTAATACTTAAGATAGCATTGATCATCTCTCCCTGAAGTACCTTCAGCTTCCATGAATTTCAGAATAGCTTTTAGATTCATAATTGTAAAGGGTACAATTCAGTTGCCTTTGTTCTCCACAAATACGTCCTTGTCAATGCTTTTAATGTCAATGGTTTTAATAAAACACATTTCACACGAAAAAGAAGCAAAAATTACTTATTTTCTCTGGTCATCTTTTATTTTATAGATCTGAATTAGTTAAACGTGCTTACTAGGTTGGGAAGACCTCATTAAGTCAAGCTAGTGAAATACCTATAGTTTAATCTGTTATGAAAAAAGGACAAAAACGTATTCACAAATAATGTAATCATCACATCGAAAGGAAAAAAAAAGTTGTCACATACCATCACAAAGATCAGATAACCAGTTCTAAATCCAGCAAAAGCTCCTGGGTAAACAGGACCTGATTCTTCCCTCCTTAGCAATATTGTAAATAAAAATAACTCTGTAACATTTGTGCAATTACTCCAACAAAAAAGATCAGACTAATAAAATGCAAAACATATTAGCTCAAATAACAGATTCAGATGGATTAAGAATAAAATCAATTTTGACCAGACCTCGTCCAGATTGCAGACACATTCGTGCCACTGTATCCCTAACATCCCCCTGATCTCTTCAGAAGCCCTTGCAGCACACTACTACTGTTCCCAGATATGTGGACAGCATCCAGCATTTGGCGAGGCCATCAGAGCTGGAGCCAGAATACCTTCCTGCTGAGCAGACCTGAACAAAGTTATCCAGAGGGCTTTGGTAAAAATCAGTGGGCTTCAGTAAAATTACTCAGCAGACCTTAGTAAAAATTAATTGCATAGCCTAGCCTAAAGCACAAAGGAAAGCAGTACCAAATGAACAGCAGTTGACTTTGGCTCAAATTGGAGAGAGTTAATGTGATACTGGTTAAAAAAAGAGGAATGTATTTTGTTACTCATTCCAACAGGAAATGGAAGTAAAACTTTTTTCTTTCTTTTTTTTTTTTTCTTTCTTTCTTTTAGGTAGTATATTGAGTCATACCCACTGAGATTTTCTTCTTTGTATTTCTGGAAATTATATACAGTGCCAAAGTATCTTCTTGTTCAAACAATGTTTTGGCATGCCAAGGTGGAGAGGAATGTGTGCCACATTACATGGTTTCTGTAATTCAACATAAAGAAGCAGATGAGACTGATTTGATCCCCGTGGAAATCTAAGCTATATTGAAGACTTCTTGTGTTTAGTACTGCTTTAATCAAGAGGTTCTGTATAATTCAACATAATTGGAATAATAGTTAATCTGAGCAAAATACAGTGATAAAAATAGGAAATTGAGGAAATTAAATTCAGCAAGATTGCATGAGACTTGCTTTGAAGGGGATTATGGACAACATAAAACTATTGAGGCAGCAGTTTGGGTCGCCTAGAAATGGAGTAATTTTTTAGTGTATCTTAAAGAAAAACAAAACACCCTTCCTCCAGGGTCCTTTGTTGTTAACAGGTTAGTTATCTGTTTATTTGCTCCCTTTATCAGAGGGGAGGTGAGCTCTGCATAATACAATCAACTCACATCACTCTGAAAAAAAAGATCTGTATTGTTTTGGGCATTAGACACCCACATTTCTATGGAAAGGGACTCATTTTTCAAAGAATTTTAGGATTTGTAGACAGAAATGAACTGTTAGGTCATAAAATCTCTTTCTCTGCCAATGCAGGATTTGTATATTCTATGCATCTATGTGTGTTCATTAGTGTTTTGTTCAAGATGGTTTTTAATAGAAGTGAGGGAGCTTCCAGTGCTTCAGCAGGGATACAAAACCATGCCTGAGCAGATCTCACCAGAAGCTTGCCCTTATATCCTGTCTATATTTACAACTATGGCATTAAATACACACTTTCTCTTTCAAAAATGCCTCTGTACTAGCAAAATGATTATTACAGTTGCATGTTAATTTAAATGAATAATTTTCTTTCTTTCAGAAGGCTGTTTCGTCCCATATTTAGGCAGAACTGTGGTGACTGAGAGTTAGGAAATGAAAATGATTCCTACCTCAGCCTTCCCGTGTCTCTGAGTATGGTAACTAGAATGTAGGGCAAGTGATTGGCAGGTGACAATTTTGAAGAAAAATTCAAATACCATATATCAATATGATATAACATTTCACCTGTCTTTGTCGTATCTGAATTTCAGACAAATCTGCACTATGGAAATTTATCTCCGGTTTTGAAAAGACTTCAATCTACAATCTAAATCAAATGGAAACTTGCATATTATTAAAGTCAAACCCAAATAAGGGCTCAGGGTCAAGCATGTAAAAAACTGTTTTAAATGTCTTCAATGAGCTCTCTAGTTCAAGCAAAAACACAAGATAAATTCTGTTTCATGTTCATATTCATAAATAATTTTCAATATTAACAAACTACCTAATTCTACCCAAATTCAAGTTTCTTAGCTGTAATTTCAATTTAGCTGTGTTAATATGGAAGGACTTATTAGAAAGCACATGGTCACAAACATGAGCACTCACAATCACATAATATTCCTCACAATTTCATGATGCACAAGTCTTATTTGCTGAACTCTTGCTTCTTTTTACTTTTTCACAGTTTTAAATAGGGTGTTCCCTGGATTCCAAAAGGTACTTTGGTGCATTATTCTACTACTCTTCGTGTACTTCTTGAGAATGATAAAATGGCCTGAGTGACTTTAGTGATAAGCAAAACCCCGGTGTCCACGTTGGCCAGAAGAATCTTATTAGCATTTTTGTAGGGGGATAAAAGAGACAGAAAACTGCTAAGATAATTTTCTTGGCTCCTGTCCACAGGACTAACTGTTAAGTTTTGTAAGCCAATCTGTGGTGCGGTTTGGCCGCTTTGTGTCGACTAGGTTTTAGTATTTTAGCACTTTTATATAAAAAGTGCTAAAATTCTTTGCCACTTGACTTTGTGGCTTGGCTTTGCGACAAAAACCACTAGCAGTGTCAATCGGACTTCACTGAATATAATATCAACATACTTAGCTATTCAAAAATTACTTCATTGACACTTGGCTGTGTTCATCTAGAATCACCAGAAGAAAAGAAATCTCTTGTGTGTACACACATACATATATATGCGCATTTGTTGTCAGATGAAGGGAAATAGGTGAGAGAAATGTGTATAAAGGGGGCTTCTAGCCCAAGTTTGCAACCTCTCACTGAAAGCTCATTTCAAACTATGCATTTTTCTGCAATGCCAAAATGTAGCTTAGACCAAGAGCATATAGTTTCCTTTACCTGTACCTGACAACAGGAAGGCAGTCTGGGGGAACACGTCTAAAGAACTATTTTGACCTCAAATTACGGCAAATTGTTCTACATTATGTTATTGTTTGAGACTGTTCCAAAACTGTGTCACAAGCAGTGGACCACTTATTAAGTGGAGTTTCATACAGGAGCATATCAGACCTCCGGGATCTGTACTTCATGGAAGATATTAGAAAGATTTCAAGGTTTATAAAATCAAAAGTGCTGCCAGACTTGGTGATTCAAGGTATCATAGTGGTCAATACTGCTGGTGCTGTAATCAGCAACATTGCTCAGGCTGGAGCTCCTTCAGTATAAACAGGAAGGGGGGATTGACAAGATATTTTCAAAGACCTCCACTATGAAACACATCTCCGGTTATTGAAAAATCAAATCTGTCAAACTTCTGGCTTCCTGCCTGTCTGTATTCCCTCTGGCTTCCAGGGGCAGGTTTCCAGACAAGGTGATAAAGGTTGGAAGTGGTTGATTGTCTTCACAATAGCTGGTGATAGACAACTCTGCTAAGGCCTGCCTGTCACATTAGTTTTATACATTCTGACAACAGCATATTCTAGCTTACGAAGCACGTGATTCGTACTATGTGTAGGTTTTTATACATCTAAGAAATATATACATATGTATTAAAAGCATGGTGGGAATTGTCGCAGAATATGCCTGCATAAAGAGAGGCGGTGATTCTTCTTGAAGGGAAGGACCCACAAAACTGAAGTGACACTCTGGCATACTTAAATGCTGAGATGCCATACTAATGAGATAAGCAGCCATTTAAAATTTGTGTTCTACTATATTTTCAACTACATTATGCATCTAAAATTTTATTAGCAGCATCAGGGTTTGTCTGGAAGTAATGTGAATTTATTTGTACATATTTTACAATAAAAACACATGCTAAAAAGCCCAGATAGTCTGTTCTTTGGTTGAATGATGGTCATGTAGGATTTACAATTGAATTGTAAGGACAAGCGGATAGGCAGAAGACAAGTGACAAAGACAAGAGTCTCTCTGCCAGCAGGGAAGGAGAACTGTAATGAGCAAAACTCCCAACATGATTTAATTTAGAGCCAAGCAGAGCTTCAGGAATGTGTGGGAATTAATCTTTTTATTTATCCAGAATGAAGAAAGAGAATTAAGGGCAAGCGGAAAAGCAGTAAAATGGACAGATTTGTATTCCCTCCTGAAAAACGCTGCATCTAAGTGCCTGGCAGCTAAAGTTCACGAGTGCAGCAGCAGGTTTTTAAGAAATTGTACAGCCTCTCTGTTTTTCCTTCTTTGATGGGGGATGGGAAATAGAGTCTGAATTTGACCAATGTGATCATTGTTGGAAATCTAAAGCAGTACAAGAAATGAATGGGGAACACAGTCATAAGAAATAAGAAAAAAAAAAAAAAAAAAAAAAAAANAAAAAAAAAAAAAAAAAGAAAAAAAGTAATAAGTTTTCCTGACTTAGGCCTCTGCTAAGCAAAGTGGCTAAGTAGAGAGCTAAGGATTTGCAGTGTTAAACGTTTCAACATGAAGAGATATAATCAGTGGGTCAGCATGGTTATGGTTGCTACTCATCTGGGTTCTTACAGTTTCCAAATTATTTCAAATCTCCATCTCTCCACTCAGGTAATTCAGTGTAACCTTAAATAAAATTAAATATATGAATGACCCATGGAAATCATTGCATGTTGGGAATCTCACAATATCTGTCTTGTTTTCTGACATAAGCTAAGCCTCATATTTGAAATTAGCTTCCACATAGACTGTTTCCTATAGTTGCTGGCTTTTGCACTCTCAAGTGTTTTTATGCCCTCTTTCCCATAAGCTTCTTTCTTCTTTTATTTTGGCATCCTGACAGTATATTAGCCAGATCCCGTCTTACATGCCAATTAATTCCTTTTTGATTAATTTAAGTCATTTTTACTTTATTGTACACAGTACAGAAATATATCATGGCAAAAAATAGTGTAAATAGGGCATGGTTTAGTCAAGTATAAAGCCTTTATTGTCTTCTATTAGATATGTATTTATTGTTTGAAATTAAAATAACCAATGTACTGCTAGAGTAGCCTTTTCCATTGCCTTTGAAAAGCTTTTTAATCAAATCTACTCCAATACAATGCTAACAGTGTAATACACTGTCTTTTGTCTTAAGAATGTTTTATAGATGGGATACTGAGTTACAGTACTGTGTAATTCTAAAAACAGAAATAAATGTGTAGTAGTAACCATATATTGCTATATAATAGGCTATGATCTATTGAAAAAGGCTATGGTAGTTAAGGTTTCTGCTTGCCTGTGACCACTGCCCAGAGAAGAGCATGTTCAGTCCTATCAGCCAGAGCCCCCAGCAGTCAAATGCTCCCAGTAAGGTGGAAGCAGGTATATGGACGGGCAGTGACAGGTCAGAGCCAGGAGCATCCTTAATCCGATCCATATGGGAAGATGTTTTATTTTATCTTAAATCCGACTGACTTTAGAGAGGCTCCTTCTAAATGAGATGCTGGAGCACATCACTGAGCTGCAGACTTGGCCATGGTGTCTCTAGGGTCCAGCCTCACACTTACCCTCTACCCACCACCTCAGCAGTTTTGGCACTTGGCTGATCCCTGGTTAAGCTGATTCAGTTTGTTCTTCCAGCAAAAGAAAAAAAAATCCATATTCACTCTTTTTCCATTTTTTTTCTGTCATTTTACTAAACTGAGTTGCTGTATTATACTCCAGCAGGCACCTGAGCCAGTTCAGTGTAAGACGTATCCAGGAATAAGTGGTGAAGAGAGCTGGTGGGGGGGAGCGGTCTTCATCCTCATTAGAGCAGCTCTTAATTCCTGTCATCAGCCATTGTTTAAAAGCAAAATGACTTCTAAAATTATAAAATAGTGTCACACCTTTAAACACCTATGTGTTCATAAAGAACTTGGATGAACTCATCTTGTTAAGTCCAGTTTCAGTTATAAAATCCTACAAAGACATTTTATTGCCTAATATTATTATCATGCCTAGATGCTTCCAGCAAAAATCAAAAGGAATTAAAGCTCTGATACACAGGAAAACTATGTAGCTAATTTGAAAACATAAACTGTTCAGACCGAAATGTCTGTATGTTTAAGAATAAGAAGGATTTCACTTCTAACCAACCTTATAATGCATCCTTGTATGTATCCTTTACTTGTTAATCTGATTTTATTTAGTTCTAAAAGGGGGTTTTGCATACTAATTCAGATTAATCAGGTCTGACTGCATGTAATTAAAAATTATTTAGACAAAGGCAAACCCTAAATCAATTCTTAAAGAACATCTTCCTTCAAATACAAAAGATTAGACTTTATGCATCAGTTGCTCTGAAAGGAAAAACAGTTATTACTGAAAAGCATGCTAACATTTTATCATTAAAAAAATGAGGCACGTTTGCCTAACAAAATTAAATGATCCAGACAATAAAACACATTTACAGAGATCAAGAATGATAAAATCAACGGTACAGTAAAATCCAATGCAAAAATATTAGAGCCTATTCCTGCAGCGAGCTCCTGGTAAAGGACCACTGCATAATAGATGTCAAATAACATTTCAGTTTTTGCACTGCATTTCTCTGTACTGCAGTTCTCTGCACCCCAGAGAACTAAATCTGAACCCACATTGGAAAAAATACCTAGTATTTATTGTGCAATTCATATACAGTGCCCCCTGCAACTTAAGTTGGATGGAAATTGTGAAAACTATATTAAAATACTAAATACTACATTAATATACTAAAAGAATGTTTTTTTATATATAATTTTGAAATTATTTATGAAGTCTTATTCACTCAGTTTTTCTGCAGCTGGATACTGTTTATCACAGGAAAAGATGAGAATTTCCAAAGCTTCTCCCCAGAACTTTGTTAGAGGGACAGTGAAGTGGCCTAGACAGATACACAACTTTCCCCTTCACAACCGAGATCACGTCATTAGTTATTGTGGGGAAAGGAGCAAAGGAAGGCTAAAATGCAACCCTGCATCCAGCAAATGGCCACATTCTCCCACTTGCATGTCCCATTTGTGCTATTTAATGTGGTTCAAAGGAGACGTCAGGCCAGCTTAAAGGACAGATCAAGACTCCTCAATCTTGACCAGGAAACTGCAGCCCTGCAGCCAGTAGATGTCAAAACCCACGTTAAGATCTAAGTCCCACGTTAAGGCCTAAATGCAAATCATGGTTGCCATCATTCTCTATGTAAGAAAGCCTTAGGAAGCAGTGCACCATGCTATACTGGCTTGGATCAAACCATCCTTGTCAAATGGAGAACTTCACTCAGCTGGTGGGCATGTGACATTAATTTCCATCAGCTAGCAATAATTTGCCACACCTGGGATGTGAACTACTTTTGGCAACTTGGTGGGCCAGTAACTTCAGAGATATGAGTAGGGAAGACTAGCCTTTGCTAAATCATCTGTTAAAATGGACCACAGAGTGTAGGCTTCTTTCCATCCTTTCTGTAATATGAATTTATTGATTCTAGACCTCAAAAGCTGTGACCAAATTTAGAATTCAATATATTGAATTCTCTTCTTCAGAGGACATCCAGCTTCCATTGCTGTGACCAGTGAAAGTCTTATTGACTTCTTTGGGGTCAGCATTTGATTATGAATTCTGTCGCGTCCATACCACTGGCTGCTTACAAATGGCCACAGCAAGCATCTGAATAATAAAGGACTTCAGAATATGACACAGTTACAGTTGCAAAGTTAATAAATATAGAGCTTAGATTTCTCTCAAGATATGCAAGACATCCTCTGGGAAAGCTGTGCAATGCATCCATGCTTTCTATTTTTGGCAATAATTAAACTGTAGTGCAAGGAGTTATTAGTCTAAATGACAATGTAACCCCCAAAAGCAAAATAGCTAACATTCCAACATGATGCTTTTGGTGCTGTCTTATACATCATTCTTTTCAGCTATATTGCACGTGAAAATTAAAGTCAATGGAAAATAAAAAGGTACAGTTTTGTTATGCATGGGCTAACATATTTAGCTAGATGAGAAAATAAATACTGTTTACCTTTTGCTGTTTAAAAGTGCAAATCCTTCCTGCTGCACTGATTTGCAACATAAAATTGTTCGGTACTTATACATCTCTCATGCTTATCTTCTAAATCAACAGCGATAAAAATCGAATTTTGAAAGTAATAGAGTATATAATAGGAAATTCCCTTTGTCACTTGCATTAACACAGTGCAATGAAGTACAAAAATATAAAAAAATAAACTATGATTCTGACAATAGTCACTTGGAAGATAAACTTATCATGGTTTATATATCTTTCTTTAAATAATGCATCACATGCTTTTCCAAATCACTGCAGTTCCTTCTCAAGGTGTTGTAAAAACTGAGCAACCTGAAGCATATTTATACAGATTAAGTGGTTTCTAATACTCCAAAGAACACTTATTCTGCATGAACGTGCTTCACGTTGCTATGTGTCTCTAAAGCCTGAACAAGAAGCCTAAGTGATTCTGAAAGTCTGCAGCACATTTGTATTTTGATAAGTCAAACAAAGGCAAAAATGGAAGAAATATGTTAATTGGCCCTGGCAAGCAAGACAAGCAACTGGCAATCAGATGCTTTCCAGCCTAAGCTTCTTATTCTCCAGCCATGTCCTTAAAACATCTCAAATTATACTAATAATGCAAGTTATTATGCTAATATGGACTCAAAAAATGGAATAATGCTGGAAATGATGTATCCTAGATAAAATGTTCTATAATCACCATGACTAATGTTTATTAAAATGCTGCCCTAGAAACTGAAGGAAAGGCCAGCTATTTTACCTTAAGGGTTCTGCTACAGCATTTTTCAAACATTATGTGTTTATCGCTTTTTCTACATGGATCATCTAAATGAGAGAAAAGCAGTATAATATTCAGCAAAAGAGCCTTCAGATTCTGCAACCTTCGTCTGGCAAGGCCACGAATTAGGTAATCAATAGGTAAGCAACATATATATAAAATATACTTAAAAATACATACATAGGAAAAGAGAATATTTAAAAATAAAACTAAGGGACTTTTATGCCAGTTTTGTACTTTGATCTATACTGATTAGAAAAGGGGAAGAAATTACACCAGCAGAATTAGCACATGACTGATTTTACTGAATACTGTGGGGGAACAGTTTCAACAATGTATTTTGTCACAGATGTGCTTCCTTTTACAGTGCTTGAGAAAAGGACACAGATATGTCTTGTGATAGGCAGGAGGTAGATGTACTGCTACTTTCTTGGCTAGTAGGAAATGAAGAAAAATAGTGGCAGGTAGATTTGGAAGGCATTATGGCATATATGGAATTTTTCTCTCATGTAATTCATACTGTTACAGAGAAAATTTCTGAAAGATTATCAGCACATAGCAGGGCCCACTATATAAGCTCCATACAAAATATGTACAAAGCATCAGTACCTTTTTTTTTAATTTTACACTATGCAAAGTAAGAGTGTGTGGGACCTCGTAGAACATGTAACAAATATTCAGTACAAACTTCTTTTCCAGCAGCTGGGTCCCAGAGCTGTATAAATATCTCCAGAAAGCAGTGCCCAAGGCTCTAAGAGTATGTGAAATGAAAAGGATACATCTGTCAACTGGTATGTAGCACAGGAGGCAAACTGCTGACTAAATTGGCAAGGGAGAACAGAAGATGATAACGAAGACAACTCTAAAAACACTAGAAAAGATGGAAGGTAGCTCTTGCTGGTCTTCATTTCATCTTGGTTCATGGTCCTGGATGATTTGGAATAGCTTGTCTGCTTCAAAGACATCAAAGTGTTTTCTTCACTGGGTACTTGTCCCAGATAGCTTCTACTGACACCTGTCCTGACAGACAAAAACAGTTTTCCAAGCTAATAAATAATTCTCAAAGTGCTTGCTGCAGAAGAGTAAGGAATATCTGGGGTTCATAAATCCTATCGTAATAGCTGTAGGAAGAAAAATGTAGTAGTGAAGGGAAAAAAAAGATGAATAACTTAGGGCTGGCATTTCTTTTTCTTGTTTCTGATTTGTGTAATTTTATTTATTGTAACTTTAGAGTAGCATTCTAAGCTGGCCTCATCCTTGTGAGAAAAAAAGGTCTACCATAATATCTATGAAAGGGAATGCTACAAGTGGAGAAAAATACAGACATATAAATGGATGGTTCAGCCCAACTGGTTAGACCATAATATTAAATTCTTTACACAAATGTGTTTGTGTGGGATGTGCACTTATTTCAACTGTTCAAACACCCACGTGTTGAACTGGTCCTTTGTATGCATAGGAACAGGATGTTTTCTACACTGTCAGCTTAAAATGTTATGTGTAATAAAACCGGTGCAATGTGCAAAACACGACACATACCAAACTGCTCCTTCCTCACATTTGTCACTTTATTGGAGCCATAAATCTTGGAGATGCAGGAGGTTATTTTGGTGGTGAAGCTGGATCATTTTATCTGTGAAGAAGCACAGAGAGATATTCCAGCTTTTTTGTTACAACTCAGGGAGCAGAATTCTAACATCCATGTCAGAGGTGCAAAAAAGCTTTCCCTGCCATCATTAGTACTGTCTTACCATTGTCGCTTGGGAGTTTTAATATACCTCTGAGGTGCCCAAGGAAGGAACCTATACAGGACAGCTAAACTCCAGCTAAACCTTTAGCTTTTGAAAAAGTGAGTCTAGCAGGTCCATTACCAAAATATTGCATTTAATTTGCATACTGTTGGATGATTTTTCTTGTATTTTGTCACATACTCCTTCCAAAAGAAATTAGGTCATCTGTTGAGCAATTTTTCTATGCATACAATTTACCATCTTTGCCTCTAATAGATTTGAGTATCCCAGCAGGAGCAGACCTTTGTCATGCAGTAGTTTGCCTGCTGTGAAAGGGGATCTTCCCCCCTGCCAAGCTGCTGAAGTGCTCTGGGTGGCATGTTGCCTGATGTTTGTCCATCTCTGCTACCCCGTGACCGTGTTATTTTTGGAACTGCTGTTTTCAAATGGCTATTTCAGCTTCCCCATTATAATTGCCATTGCTGTCTTCAAAACATACCACATTGCTGCGCCATGGCTTCTACAGGCCTGTAGCTTTGATTTCTCTATCATCTCTTGTATCTCCGAGCTTTAGGCCCGCCGTTTTTACTTTTCAGTAGGGAATGCTGTGATTCTCCTTCCAAAGGGCTGTCAGGGCCAAAGGGACCATTTAGGTGCTTTGTACCATTTAGACTTCCTTTCCTGGACCTTGAGATCAGCAGTGAATATGGTGACTAGAAGGTTCTCTTGTAGTAAAAGGATTTTTTACTGTTACTGCTCTTTATGTGTGCCTCTCTCTTACTACTGGGAAGAAATCACGGCACAAAAGATGTTCAAAACAGCAAGAGCTGTACCCTTTTTAAAGTTCCCTTTCAAGGGAACTTCAAGTGAACTTTAAAGTTCACCATTTTTATGTCACCCTTCTGAGAGATTTCTGTAGATCCAAATTTTGCCAGACTCCTCCTTTGCTCTCGCTCCACCTTGTCTTCCTGGCTGAACCTCTTGCTAATTCTCCTAATAAATCCAACATAGGCAGGCAAAAGCAATACAATAATCCAACCAAGATAAAGTAGTCCTAAATTGTTACAGGCAACTCCAAATCCATTCTACTGTTGTCTTGGTGACTGACTGGAAAGCACCAGTGTGTTTTTGCTTGTTACACGTTTGCCTGTCTTCCCTTTCTCTCCTTCCTCACTGACTCAGATGTCCTTTACTAGCCCTTGATGTTTCCTCCGCTCTCATTTTTACTTTTTGTGAGATGGCTTCTGAATTCAGCAATCCTCAAATTTTCAATACTATCCGCTACTACATCCTTTTCTCCTTTTCTTTTTCTTCTGGCATTGGTAAAAATTCAGGAGCACAGGATTCTTACTTCTATGAAAAGTCCCCTTCTCCCTGAAGTTTTTGCATTATCTTTCATTTTCATATATTGTCATGTAGCCTTGTATAACTTTTTAAGTCAGTCCAGGATCCAGTATATCACTATGTCACGCTGCTGCTTTGCCTTCTTTTGACTCCTTTCTGCCAGACATACTGATATTTCTACAACAGATTTCCGACTCAGAGGAACCAAATAATGGAGATGACCTCACCACAGAAAATAAAGTGGTCTTTTATCTGGACACATTGTAATAATGGTACTCAGGAAACCGTTTTGCCTTGTCCCAGCCTCTTTGCTCTTTTCTTGCTCTACACATACACTGCACAGAAGAAAACTTCCGAGATTTTTTTTTTAAACCCAAAGCTAATAGCTTTTATGTTTTTCCTTCCTTGCCCTTAAGTATTATTATGACTGATGTTTTCATACTGTCTGGAGAATACACAGAGGCAAGACATTTTACCTTCTTAAGTTATGCAGGCAATGATGGACAGTAACAGACCAAATATTTACAGGTATGATTTGATTTTTATTCTACCTTCTGTCAAGAGGGGATTTGGAAATTTGCCTGGATAAAACACATAACAAATATGGTAAATTATAAACACAGAATGTGTATATATTTGATACCTCAATATGCCAGAGTAGGGACATTTCAAAAGCAAAAGAGACGTAATTCCTATTGACCTTCCTAACTGCCTTTGCTTCCTTTGACTGCCCCCTCACCAAAAAAAGCACTACACAAGGGTTTAAACACATTATATTTAGGAATTAGCTGGAGCTGTAGTGTTATATCTTTGGAGGACATTGTTCTGAAAATTTGTCACTAAGAAGGCTCAATGTAGAGATGTTCTTTATAAAAGTTGGGGCAGTGGAGATGTTCAGTACAAAATGGGTCATTGAGATGGCATCTCAGTATCATATGTTAGGAGTAAAAAGTAAGAGTGGTCTACTGATCCTATTATTAACCTTGGATTATAACACATTTTTACACATAATTATATAGGTGCCTGTCATAGGGTTTCCCTTTTGTTTACTAAAAAAAGGGGGGGGACAGAAATTTGGAACTAAATTTCATGACTATTCACACATGGAATTTTTAATTTCTGATTCCCATAAATACTTGCACTATTAAAGCTGACACAATGATTTCTTACCTTAAACAAAGAGAAATTGTGAAGATGGCTGGAGTTCATTTCAGCTGAGTGAACATCTGCAATACAGCTATATGTGGAATTAACTCTTTAAAATTCCTTTGCAATATGTGCTTGCCTGAACACATATCAAAGAAAATGATGCCAGTCATATTCTTGGCACCCATCAATGGAGTAATGCTGCCAAATATGGTATAAAATTTCTCTGAACAGGTTGTAAATTCTGCTTATCTTGCCTCATCCACAAACATACAAACAGGAGGAGGTGGAGGCTGCTGACAGCCTGGTGACCAGACAGGGCCAACAGGTGGCCCTTGAACACCCAACAGCATTGACTATGTCAGAGACCACATCCAAGCAGTCAAAACCAAAAGAGGAATCACCAGGGGAGGTGTGCGTGTGTGTGTGGGGGGGGGGGTGGGATGAATGCACTGGAAGGGGTCTTCCAGTGCACACCCCTTCAGTCAGTATAATAAAATAGAGAGTAATACAGCAACAAGAATAATCCAATGTCCTTTGTGATTGCAGCATAAAACACCTTTGCAAACAGACGATCAAAACAGAGACTGACATGATGACGCAGGAGGAAAGAAAAAATGGAGGAATAGTATCAAAAAAAAAGAGAGAGAGAAGGCAGAAAGCCTCGACTAGGTGGAGAACCAAGAACAGGTTTGCTGTCATGATGGAAACAATTAATGGTGCCCTCTGGCAACGGTTATTCATTCAGTAGCAGCGAGGCTTAGGATGTTTTAGAAGGTCTCCACCCACCCACCCTCCTTTCCTGCTGCTAGTTCTTCCCCACAAACACACCACACCCTCACGTCTGCAGGCATTGTCAGTTATTGGGACCTGGCTAGAGGAACGAAAAATACTACCACTTGAAAAATAAACCATCATAAAAAAGAAAGAAAATGAAAAAAAAGGAAAAAATGTTAAAGGAAAAAAGGACTGTTAGGAAGGAAATAAATGAAGGGGTGGGGATTGCTCAAGCTGGCACTGATATTGGAAAATGAACCTTTTCATCCTGCCCTACGTGTCTTCTCAGTACTTCTGCTGCATTCTACTCTAATCCCTCGTAAAATTGAAACCAGCAGAGTCAATCAAATGTTTCACTGCTCCTGCCTGGCACATCCCGTTCCCTCCGACAAGGCAGAGCTTGGCTCCTCCGGGAGCCCCGGGGAGACGGGCACCCATGGCTCTGGCCTCTAATAATAACTCAATTGTACGCTTCCCTTCAGTCAGACGGACAATTTAAAAGGACAAGCTAGAAAGGTAGTTAGACAAGTCCACAACAAGACTCAGTGGCCTAGGCATTAAAGTGTCATCAAAGAAGAAGGTTGGGTCCTGCCTGTTGTCCTTGTAACTGGCAAAGATTTGAAAACTTGGGCCCCGGTCTCAGCTCAGCAGCCTGTGCACTAGGCTACAAGGCTGTGCTTGCACTCCTACTTTCACTAGCACAAGAAAAGTGACTTTCCTTTCTGCATAACAGCACTGTTATGGGCAACCTCACCGTGCTGCTCTCCTCGCCAAGGCAACTTTGCCTAGGGTTCAGTTATTAATGTACACTCCAGGAAAGTGGAATATTTAAAAACACATTTTAAAAGTAGAATGACCACAATGACATTTTGGGAAGTGACCAGAGTGGCTGTTAGAGGTTGGTGTACTGTGAAAACTTCTCCACAGGCAGCCATTCTTGCTGATTTGGGGGTTCCAGGTAGACAAGATGCCATAACTGGGTGCAAATATAAGTCTGCAAATACAGAAAGCCAAAGCTACAAGTACCTATAGTATTTTCAGAGAATTACCCAATTGTGAAAGACTTGAAAATTCGGACCCCTCCAGAGCTGAGAAGGGTTTATTAAATTATGATTTTGGAGCTAGGAAACTAGAGTACTTCTAAACTTCTAAATGTAAGCTGTGGAAAAATGCCAATTTCTGGAGGCCCAGAGTGAGCCTAAGGTCCATATGTGCACCCTGGCCAGCTCTTAGCTTCTTATCAGGGAAGATCATGATGTATATCATCCCCTCACTCTCACTTCAGCATCCACAGGAAGGAAGGCTGCATGGGCTGAGTGTGGGCATGGGTACAAAGTACACCACTCACATTTGGTGCACATCCTAACTGGAGGTGTGCAGGCTAGCATAGCGCAAAGTCCACCCAAGCCCCATTTTAAGTATCTTCACTTATATCTGGTCTCCAGTTCTCAGTTATATTGATATAGGATTTAAGTTTCTTAAAAATCCAAGCTTAATGCAGCCTTCCTGATAGGTTCTCAAGCACACTATGTGGATGTCTCGCAGTATCGTGAGAGCTGCCCTGAGCCATGACCTGGTTTATCTCTGATGCTGCAGAGCAGGCTCTCTACAGGTCACGCACCCTTCTGGATAGTCTTTGAGGGTAGGTATAGGTAGTAATGTAGAGGAGCTATGTTGTTGAACACTTAAATTTTGTCAACGATTTTAACAGTGAAAGGCTTTCTCCTCATATTAAGTGCTCTAGTTACGTGCTGATTAGTTCAGATATGTGCACACATACATATTGATATGCACATGTGTATGCATATGTATATCTTTATACATGTTTTATATTCATTTCTTATGTACAATGTCTTTTCTAAATGGCACAGAAAAATACAGTAGGCCTTGTTCAATAGGTAATATACCTATCAGTGGACTCAAAAAGGTTTCTTTTTATTACACAGAGTATTCATCTCATGTTAGTGTAAATTTGAATCACACATGGGAACTCACATCTACCTGTTTGAACATAAGCTCTTCGTTTTAACAGGGAATGATTTTCTACTATCTGACAAACAGATCATTCATTTTTTTTCCTGTGTCCCCATCTTATTTTCAAATTAATGCACAAGGCAGATCTTAGGCAGCCTTAATTTAGTTTGGTCTCTTACCTCTCGAATCCCTCATCTGTACACTGCCATTCTGCACAGCAGGGGTGTCAGGTTCCCAGACCAGAGCAACTCTGGTCCCTCTAATTATTGAGTGAACTTTGTCTACTGCTTTCACTGAGGTAATGGAGCCCACAGGGAGCAATGATCAGCTCTGAGGTGTAATGAAGGTCACTGTCATGAAGATATTTATTTCTTTAGATTAATAAGAAAGCAGAAAAACTCCTATCCAAAGTCCTAAACACACTTAGCTACAACTAATAGATAAAACTCTGCTACATATAGAAATACCTTAATGAGAACTTCTGCAAAGGAAAATGAAGGAAAACATATCATCCGCACTGCCCATTACTCATTAGACTCTCCAAAGTCTCATTTTACCACTATCCCTGCTGAGGTGATTGGCATGCAGCTTGCAGTGTAGGATAGCTGCTTAGAGTTTCCCAGGCTTCACAGGTACAGCACAGATAGGCAACCAGAGAAGCTGGAAAGACAAACACAGGATAAAGAGAAAATCTTTGTGAATCACATTTACTGTAACTCAGTCAGGTGGGGGTATCTAAATCAACTGCAAGAGTGGGGCTGTATTTGCTGTCTGTACAAAGTTAAGCTAGTTGAAAAGGTAGTTTTTCGTTCTTTAAAGAGAGGAAGTGTCTGAGAGATGTAACACTGGGGGCTAAAGTCTCCCCTTTATCCATAGCACAAATAGAGCGTGAGGAATAAGTGGCATTACTGGGACTTCAGTGTTATGGATGTGCCTACATAGCCGTGTGCTTGAAGCTATGGGTTGTTGATTTTGAAATAAAACTGGAATATGGGACTAGATGATGAGATTTTTTTAAAAATATCTGCAGAAGAAATCCTAGAGAATGTTCTGTTTTAAATAATTAAGTTCAAGAAGTGGGTCTATGGTTAATATTATGATTAGGTTTGATTTTAACCTTCAAACACCTTCAATGCTTCAGAACACAATACATACCAATGCCAGTTAGTGCTGCAAATCCAAGCACTGTTTGTGGGGCTATTGCAAGTGATGCCTAGGCGACTTTTATTTTAAGTCAATATACTTTAGCAGCTCCTCTAGCAACAAACTCCTCAAACAAACAAACCAAGCAACCACTAATAATCTCCTCTGCAAAGTAAAACATCTTTCCAGGAAAGACAAAATGGTTTATGTGAATGAAGTTTGCTTTACAATATCAATGACAATGTGTCTCTAAGGTCTGGTATGAATGGGGCATATGGCCATAAAGTTGATCCTGTTTTCTTCTATTTTGGTTCTTCAGAGCCCTGTATAATTACCCTTTTCTCTTATGCAGAATAAATGAGGAGAAGAGTGCTCTTTGTATTTTCTAAGTAATTGCAAACCAAACTGGAAAACCTGGCATATCATATCTCTTAAATATAGTACATCTTCCTCAATGAAGGATTCACAGTAGTGCTGAAGTGTCTTTGAAGTATCGAACTTTTCTTTCAGAGACAATATCTCATGGACTGTTTCTATCCCTGTATCTTTTGCTTAAGCAGGTATTTCAGCATGCTGAATCTCAAACCTTTAATCTGATATTCCCATATCAAGCTACCAAACCTTACAATAGGTTTTAAATTCCACTCTCTCTTTCCTTTTTTTTTTTCTTTTGCTATGAGAAAGCTAATTTTTTTTGGTGCAGCCTACATGCTTGATTCCTAACAGTGCTCCTGCTGACATTGCTTCAGGACAAGCTGACTTTTATGTCCTGATACACTGACCTGTAACTATTCATAACTATCCTATTCTGGTCACCTGAACAGTCCACCCTGGCTGTGCCATGCAAGCATACAAGCTGGGAAAGTTTTCCTCAGATATATCCTCTGATACATTCCTAATGGATAAAATCTTCTGCAGAAGTGCGTACGAGATTTACTTCAAAAAAGTACTTTTTCAAATGATTATTTCTGCCTGGGATTTTGAGATAATTCTTGTCCTCTATTACTTAGAAAGTTCTGAAGATTTTCTCTTTTAAAGCTATAAATATATGTTGCTTTTTTGCTTTTTTATGAAGCTCAGCTATTTTGTTTCCTTCTGGTGTCTCTGCTAAATAACTGTTTAGGATTTTCCTTTGTAGCCTTTTTGAAATGTGACAAGCATTGTTCTATCTTCACAGTTCAGAACTTTAAGTAAAATTTCAGCACTCTGTTTTACCCTATAGCTGTCATTCACAATATGTAATATAGCAGTGATGAAAATAAAGGTACTTCTCTTGAAAAACTCTGAATACTTTCCATCCCACTAATTCCAAGAGTACTCTAGTCTATTAACAGCTCTGAAGCGTGACTTCCCCATCCTGACTAGTCTTGGTATTTCTGGTCTCTTGCTGCTTTGTAAAACATACAGTGAATGTCACCACTGGTAGAAGCAAAATTTTCCCCCCGTACACTGACTGACATCAGTTAAAGTGAATGGATTTAAAACTGACCCTTTGCATTTATTTAGCAAAAACCTGTTTATAATGTCTTTTTTTGCTTAAATTTCAATTATTACTTCCTAAAATTCCTCCTGTATGTAAAGAAAGGAGTGCTTTGCTCATGCTTGTGGACTGAATTATTGTGAGCTGAATTATTATTTTTCTACATCCAAAATATTGTGCAAAAATCACATCATATCAAAGTTGAAACACTATGAGGCTTTTTACAACTTTCCATAGCTCTTGTTTCTATTCATTTTAAGGTACATGGCCAGCTCTTCAGATGGTGTAAATGCACATTTCCATTAAAGAGGCTTTGCTACTTTGTACTAACTGAAGTTCCAGTAATTTAAATATATAACATTAAAAAAGGAAATACAAGTCTTTTATGTTCTCCTTTTCTGAGCTATCAACCACTTTCTATTAAATAGCCCCACAGCCTTCTTTCTTCTACAAAAGACACAAACATCAAATACAACCAACGCAATGAAGAGTTTTATTGGCCCAGTATCTTTACAGATTTGGATGGAAAAAAATATTGATAGAATGTAATTCTACAATGGAAAAATTTAGACTTGCAGCTATATAGTTTTTCAGGAGCAATGAGGGAAGCTTTAGGGTGAATATAACACAAGCAAGTATTGTCCTTTGACCAGGCTTTGAACTTATGCCTGCTCTATGTTCTTCCACCTCAGCTACTACCAGTGGAACAAGATAAAAGAAAATCTTTTCAAATAAAAATAAATGTTTGTAGAGTAAGTGTGTCTTTGGTGTTGAATACTTAGTAAAACTTCTGACCTTCAATCCTGCTGAATTTGAAACACAAAGAAGGCTTTGAAATGCTGTAAATTGGGACCAGTTGACATTTAAACATCAATTCTGAATGTGTCCACACCCAATATTGATGCATCAGAAGTAAGGCTATTGATTTTTCTCAACAACATGTTTCAGCCATCTGCTTTTCTTCATCTAGTTTTACTTCTGTCAGTTCTTAAAATGAATTGACTTTAGCTGGAGGTTCATATACAATAAAACCTCTCATCTAAAATAAAAATGTACAAAATAACTGTGTTTGCCTGAAGCCCCTGCCTAGACCTTGTACAGACAGGCTACTCAGCCTTTCCTAACAAAAATGTTCCATAAAGCAGATGCTGTCTGTGAAACCACTGCATGGAGGGCTCCTGCCCTGAAGGACAGTTAGTCTCCTAATCTGTAAATTCACAGGGTCCACCCTGCTTTCATGCATGCAGACTCCTTTGTATACCCCATAGTACAAGCCACATGTTTAGCCTGGGCTGTGGTCCACAGAACTTCCCAAGCCATTGTTCTGGAGACACCCGTCTTCCTCGCTTCTGTGCCAAGGCACGCAGAATACCCTAAAGCACCTTGGCTCAAACTAAACTGCCATCAAATGGGAAAGGAAAATCGTCTTGGACAGATCATCTATAAGTTTAATTAAGAAGCCCTTCTCACTCAACCATTCGATTCTGCCCCTCAGACTGGGTTTCTGTGTCACTCCTTTTCCATGTGGTGATTACAAGGGGGAGCGTAATAGTGGCTGCCCATCTTCAGGTCTTAGGCTCTCCTTCCCCCATGTCAGAAGGCTTCAAAGCTGGGGACAGAGGCTACCCAAACTGAGTGTGAGAGATCTGAGTAATCTGTGAATCAGGCAAGAGCTCAGGTCCAAGTCAAACATGAACAGTATACATACATGTATTTTTCTCTTTCCCTTTTAGTGAGTAATTCTTTCTACTATTTTAAGTGTTCTGGGTGGATCTCTTGAAAGAAAAAATGAAAAATAGGGGGTCAGTAAGGTTAGGGACCCTGTGTTTGAGGCCTGAAGAAGGCAACCAAAGGAGGGAAGTGTTGAATGAGGAGCTGTACACCATGCTGCAGGTACTATTATTATTCTGCCAGTACTGACAGGTGGGTACCTGTGGCGGAATATGTATTTGGCTAATCATTTCTGAAATGTATTTCATTTATTAGCACTAAATTAACTCTTTATTTGTTGTTGAATTCTTCTGGGGGTGGGATATAATTTACTCTGGCTTTTTTAGCTATGAATGCTGGCAACCTGGCTGGCCATATGGCACTTGAGAACAATTCTACGTGGCTCCTATTGTGTCCTACCACTTTGCATTCAGATATTTCCAGATGCTCTGCAAAGACAGAGGCAGATCATTGTCCTCATTTTATGAATGTGGAAACTGAGACAGAGAGAGCTGGGTTTGTTCAGTCCTGCTCAGAAAGCAGATCTAGGAACAGAGGAGCCCACCTCCTGGCACGCTTGTCACTGGAGCAGAGCATTGCCTCCGAGGGCAGGATGAATGGCACAGGGTGGGGTGAGCCAAAGGTAGACACAAGCTGTTCGGTTTAGATTAATATCAGGTTTTAAGTGCAGCCTCTGCTTTGCATCTGAAAAACAAATGGATTGTGCTATTATGTTTCTCCTCCCTTCCAGATAAAGCCAGGTGCATTTCTGCTCACACCAGAGAGCAAGGGGCACACCCTCCTCAAATCCTAAATGTAGATATGGGTCATATAAAGGAAAATACACTAATTGATGGTTTTAAAAAAAAATTTCAATAAAAAAAAAAAAAAAAAAAAAAAAAAAAAAAAAGTAGAAACTTTGAACCGAAATTAGGTTAGAAAAACAATAAAAAGAAAAAATGAGCAGTTCGGTTCTAAGTCTTTGAGGCCTGGGATGTAAAGAGCCCTTTGCAGTTAATGGAGAGCCGGATGAAAAGTCTTCACTCTCTGATCTCCAGCTCCATTTGTAATGTATTGTCCTAAGCCACTTCATCAGAAAGATCTTTCAAAGAATAAACACGTTCATAGCTTTTATTGTCATGGCCCAGTATATTTAGTCCACGAAATTGGGTCAGTGTACTTTTTATTTTCTTTCCTTTCTACTCACTCAGCAGGATACTGGCCAAATTCCAAGCCTGCTGTGTCCCGTTCCTGATTTCATAGACACTGAAAAAAAAATAATAATAACACCAATGAAAAAATGGACTGTGGATGGCTCAGCTGACACAGCCACGGGCAGGAAATGGCTGGTGTTGCTGCACATTATCCACAGAGCTAGCCATGCTGTAGGTTTTGTTATTTTATATTTCACACTGCCAACCAAATCCATTGGTTGTTGCAATCAGAGCTACTGCTGTTGCTGGTGCTGCTGCTGCAGGGTAAAAAGCAAAAAATAAAATAACAAAGATGGAACAGCAGAAGCAATGGCTGGTGCTGCGAATATACACAGTGCAGCAGTGTAGGTATAACCTGCTGCTAGCTTGATCAATTAATCAGTCTCTGATACTTATTCATGTTACTTTGTGAGAGCACTGGATTGAGGCCAGCAAAATTTGGAGATAGAAATGCTTTGTGAAACAAAATAGCTTTTGAAAGGACACTCTGCAGGGCAGCTTTGGTGTATGCTGGAGGGGCAGGAGAGGGTTGATAGTTATGTGTACATATATGAGTGTGTACATGTGTATATGGACGCATGTACATATGTACATACAATCATATGTGTAGAATAAGTATATATATAGTCATATAAATAGAACTAACATCTCCTGAAATCTAATATCATTTCCAAACATTTTTGGGAGCTATCATCTCTCCTTAGTCATCTTAGTATGACTGTATAATAGAGCAGTCTCACTACAGAGGAGGAAGCATCGTACACTTACCCTTGGCATAATGATGATATGGGTAGAGGGGTTGAAAAAAATTAAGAACAAATTAGCTTCACCACATCACTGCTGAATTAAAATAAATGTGCCTTGTCATTTGAAGTATCTTTGAACAAGCTATCTATGAAGGGAATAGCTTTTAAAATCTTTTCTTGTTCCTCAAATGAGGTTTTTGTTTTTTTGCTTTTTTTTCCCTAATTTGGAGAAAGAGTGCAGAGAAACTCAGCTTTAGGAGAGTATATGTGTGTGTGTATATATATATACACATATACATATACAAATAAATATATAAATATATATTATATATGATGTATATTTGAGTATATATGTGTATGTGTTAATATATATGTGTGTATTTTTGTGCGTGTATGTCTGTGTGTGTGTATATACATATGTATATATATATATATATAATGGGAAGAATTTTAAAGGCTTAATTAATTCAGAAAGATTCAAAGAACACCCAGTGCAGTGCACAGCTCCACAGCACTCATTTTTTCAGATTACCACAGCAGCCTCCAGTACTCCCAGCAACCCCATTTAAGCCAAGCAGGGGGCACCTAGTAGGGCTGGGGCAGTGTTGATAGTCAGTTTATGCATAATGCTCATCGTAACGCTTGACACCAAGACACAAGCTGTAGCGGTCTGTACGAGCTCTTGCTTGGTGATGAGTTTAATGACAATCTGTTCTTGGTAAGTATGGAGCAACCTCATCTTTACAGAAGTAGAAAACAATCCTGGGATTTTTCCTAGCACTCATATAAAAAGGCAAGCTACACCATTATTCTAGTGAAACTGAGGCACTAAGGCATCCTTAAGTAAATCACTGACACAGCTGGGAACAAAAGCTGGACCTACTTCCTAGGCTCAGACGCTGCCGACTCGGCAACTCGCCTTCTTTTAGCCAGTGAGGAAAGGACGGTTGAATTCACCCTGGGGATCCCACAGTTATTCTGCAAAGTTTTGCAATTATAAACAATGGGTTTTATTAAGGGTGTAAGATAACTCCTATTGTAATACACACCATATGTGAAAACACAACCGTAGATGAAAGAAGGGAATTTAAAGAACCGAGTCCATTGTTAATGAAGTGACATTGTTACGTTGTTAAGATAATAGTCTATTCTCACCAGGCTGGTGTCTGAGAGCAATCATGTTCCTGGAAAGTTCGTCACAGACCATCACACACTCATTAACAGAGATACACCTGTGGTTGCGCACAAGAGAAGGCACTATCATACCAGAGAGAGAAATGAGTGAAAAGGATTCCAGTCTGTAATCTGCCAATTCTACCAGGTAATACAGAAAAAAATATTCCAGAGCTTATTTTCTTCATTTCTGTTTATTTCTGGAGTAAATGAACTTTCTGTGTGAGTGAAACCGTCAGGATGTGTCTCTAAATGGATTGTCGAAAATCACAATGTGTTTAGCGGTATTTGGCATGAAAGCCTGATCTCCTGAGTCCTGGAGTTCTCTCATCAGTAGAGAATTACAATCAGGGCCTTGTAGCAGTAATCAAACAGAAGTGATTGTAAGGAGGACAGAGCACACGGAAAAATAAGAGAAAATTGGGTAGGACTTAGGACAAGTAAGAGATAAAGAGATGTTATTGAATAAAACCTGTAGTGAGAATTCCTGACCTATTTATGCCAATTTGATTAAGAAGGTGAAAAGTAACTAGCAAAGTGGGAAGCAGATAGCTAACAACTGATTATGGGAGGGTAGGCGTCAACACTACGTGACTCTGCAGTGGAGCACAACCAGGAACGTGGCTCTATTCTTAACAGCAGCATTTTTTAACCTTTTTTTTCGTGTTAGCCCTATCAAAAGAGTGATCCTCCTGCCCAACCTTATAAGCACCCTGACATTTGGAAGCCAAGCACTGGAAAAGGCAGATTTTGTGCTTTTAGCTCCGCACCTTCAGTATAAAGGTCGTGCTCCACAGTGATGGCGTTGGCATCACCCCAGGTGAGGAAGGAGATACACAAAGTCCGGGCAGCTCATCCACCTCACTCAGAGGATCACACAACTGAACCGTCATTCACCCTTATCCCCATTTGCTCCGGAAGACCAGTGTTGAGGTCAATTAAAGGGTAATGTAAGAATTTAAGACTCACAGACATAGCGGCTGCACAGTGACTAACGTTGACAATGTGGTCCGAGGTTTCTCCGGGTTACCAGACATTTTTAGTCTCACACAGAGGGTTACCCTTAGAATAGGAATGAAGTAGCTCATAAGTCTGTATATGCCAGAGAGTTTACAAGGAATTTCACCTGGTTTGTCATCAGTGTCATAACAGAGATTTCCCCACCCACTTGTACAGAAATCAAGGCTTGTGCAACTGCATCCAGGAGAAAAAGGGCTGCTTAACTCGGGAAGTCATGAGTAAAAACTCAAGTTGCAAATTAACCGAGTGCCTAATATGACATGCCGAAAATAGCTATCTGAGGAGAAATCAGCACAGTCCTCCACAATGTGACCTGAATTTTATTTCTTAGCTTCAATATGCCATAAAGCTCTTTCCTTCCAAATGCCGCACATATTTAAATAATCATACTTAATTTTATATTTTCACAAAATCCAAAAAAGAAATTACTAAGGTTCAACGTGTTCAAAAGAAGCAACTCTTCACATTCTGTCAATTACAGCTATAACGAGGAATTTCCAAAAATAGTTATTCAGAGGTGACTATATTTCTGTAGTGAGCAAAGCGATTTCCATTACAGTTTTGCTTTTTACATAAGAGTAAAATATTCACTGAAAACACTTCAGATTTCCCCTCTTTTGTGGGGTATTTCATAACTTTCTGTACAAATATATTTCTTGAAAAATGTTCCTGGGTCATGAAAATTTCATCAACACAGTCACAATTTGTTTGCATTGCCTGCAGATAAGTAACAAATTCCAAACAGCTTTTTTGGTGCATTTTTGAGTTATAGAATAGGTTGCAAGAAATCAGACACATGATTTAACATATGTTTGATCCTGCAGACAGATTTGAGCTTAGCAGTAAGCATGTGGCTAGTCTAATTTAGAGGAATTATAAAATTAGGCGGGACTATTTGGGGGATTGGGTAAGAGATTCATTTTTAGATCACGTCATCTGAAGAAGCTGATCAGTTCTTTATTTTTACGGAATAACTCCCATAGTTTCATTGCACTAGTTAGCTTAGACTCAACATGTTCTACAGTGTCCAAGATAGCTGAGTGCTCAGGACAGCAGCTTAGGTTCCCTAATTCCTGTAGAGAGGGGTAATTCGTAGGAGTAGATATCTTGCCAGAGGTTAGCCAAGGACATTTGATTTCAGCAGGATCCATTTTTTACACTCAGATTTCCCTGTCATACTTCACCAGACACCTCACCTTGGTAACACTACCTCTGATAGAAAAAATCCTCTTATACTGGTATGGAAAACAGGAATGGCTTGAGTTTTAAGCTACTGACCCTTAATAGATATTTCTAAACAAGTAAGTGGGTTTTGCTTATTGCTTTTAGTGTTTTTATTTTCTCTGAGAAACCTCCCACTTTCTTCACAGAGATTGGTATTTTATTCTATATATTTAAAATTATTTATTGCATGCGCACTGGTTTTAGCTCAGAAGCACAGGAAACAATGACACAGCATAAGTTGACAATACTTTATAGTTAACCTTAGCTTAATCTGTCCAATTGGATAATATTCTGTCACAGAAAATCTTACAGGCTGGGAGTGCCAAATAAAGATATGTTTTAATAAAGATTTTTATTAATGTAGCACTATTTTTCTCTTTTAAGTCCATAGAGTACACCTTTAGAGTTATAATTCCCCAGACCACTTTAGCTTGACCTTTTACAAACATATATCACAAAGGAATATAAGGTCTTCATCACTAAGTAGCGTGTGGAATTGGGACTTAACATTTTGCAAGATTTCTGTTTATAAATTGAGGTTAATCATGAAGAAGCACACCTAATATAGTATTTTTGCCAGAAAGACCTTTTATCCCCCTCTCTTGAAGCTCAGAATAGAAAAGCGACAAGGCGAAAGGGCAACCGATAGACATTTTTTCATAGAATTCTTCAATAATGACATATCTTAAGTAATTTCCTCTAAAAGAAAAGTCCAGAAGTACAGTACGGACTGGCGTAAACTGTCTGAGACATTAAATGCAAGTGTTAACAGGTGTCATTCATTATATTTTACATGAAAAGTCTGTGGCTTTTATGATCGTTCCAGTTTAAGCTGCTTCTTCCTTAGAGGCTTCAGGAAAGAGTTGTTGCTGGTGTGCGAGAAGAAAGCGCTCTGCTGCTTAGCTAAAGTTGCATTTCACACTGCTAAAAGCATTGCCCACTCTTTCTGAATCACAAAGCACAACAGCCCCAATTACCTAGCATGAAGTTTCTTTATGAATAGGGTTTAATCCTCTCTGAAAGGTCCATAATTTCTTTTACTCATCAAACCCTTTTTCATCAATTACAGCTTCAAGGAATAAACACTGTCCGGGCTTTTACTCTAACTTACATTTCAAAATTGCTTCAGGAAATTTAAAAATGTCACGAGTTAATCTATAATAAAGCCACAGCTTTGTAACTGACAAGTCATGGTAACTCACTGCAGCAAACGAAACTCCAGCTAGTCCGATCTGCTCAAGAAAGCACACCCATTAAAACAACATTAGAATTTCATCACATGCTTATACCTCTTACTTTTGAGTTTAAAATGTGGTAGTGTACCATGGCATGTCTTGTTTTTCGCCTTTTTTTTTTTATTTATTTATTTTCTGCATGGTATTTTTCCTAGAGCTGTTCCATGAACAAGCTGTCCTTCACCCTGAACACTTGCACCAGCACAACAAAAGGAGCAGCACAAGTGCAGGAGTAAGTGGTCAAGAACACCCTCCCCACAGAAATACATGTTGAACCTAGCTAGAGCGAGTTGCCTAATAAGGAAAATATTGATAAAACAGCTTCTCAGGTTTTTCAAAATTTCTAAAGCAGACACTGGATCTTCAAAATCATGTAAAAGTGCATTGAAATACAGCTATTCCAGTTAACGCAAGCAGTGCTAATACGCTTCTAGCCAGTAATGTGTTTTTTGCTAGTAAAGCCTAATAATTTTGGCATGAAGAGATTGACCTAAATATAGCTTCTGAAATTCAATAATGTGCATGTTTAGAAATTAAGTTTCCCATTGGGTTTGCTAGACTGCTGAAATCCATACTTAAAGTAAATACTGTGACAGTTTTAGCTCGGTTTTCTCCCAGGATTCACACTGGCAAACCCTGAAGCAAAACCAGTTTGGGGGGTTTTAGCCCATTGAGTCCTGGGACTGGCAAGCCAGAAGACTGTCTGTATAATACTATGGAAAGAGACAAGACTATACTGGCATAAAAGCAATAGAGGGGGGATTTTGGATTTTTTTTTTCTGTTTTGGGGGGGATTTTTTTTGTTGTTTGTTCTATTTTTTCAACAGCCATCTGGAGAAGATTAAATTTGGAGTTTTTAGGATTCAACAAAACGATGAATCAGCTAAAGATACATGACATCCAGTTTATCAGCTGGACTAAAAAGCTGAATTGATATTCATGCACAACAGGGATAGACATTGTAATAAGCCCTGACATACCTAGTTAAATAACTCTGCTAGTGCCCTGCTACTTGTAATGTTCTATGCTTATATAAACATAGAAGTGTTCTTCTTTTTTTTTAATATATATATACATATACATATATATATATATATATATATAGTATTACTGGAACCTTCCTGAGAGTGCGGAAACAGCATTTGTTGGAGAACAAGCCTCATTAAAATAAATGACATTGTTGCTGCTTCCTCAGATAACTCTGCTCCTGTCTCAGTAGAGGTAGGCTGGTTCTATTACTGGGAAATAGTTGCTATTGCCAATTCTGTGGTAGAGGAATGGCATTCTAAATTTAAAAATCCTTTTCTATTGATCCATGTTTATCACATAATACTACATGGGCTTGCATTAAACAGCGGAGATACATTTTCATCCCTAAGAAGGGAATTAAATGCCCAATTCTTATTATTGTTAATAGTTGTGTGCCTAATGCCCAGTATGCCTTCCTGCAAACATACCCCCTTAATTGCCTAATGTGCAGTCTTGAGAGAAGCGGATTATTCAGCTTTATGTTTTGCATTTGCAAATATACCAAGGTACTGGTGGCTGCAGCACAAAGAACAGATTTGTCAATTTATTTATTTTCAAAACAGGACAGCACAGGGACCTTGTTCTAGCAACTCTTGGCTATAGCACTGTGAAATTCTAAGGAAAAAAAAAAAAAAAAAAGGAAGTATTTTAACATATGGATTTCTACAGTGTGGGAAGGCTTTGCTTTGCATTCAGGACTCATTCCAATTAAATTGAATGTTAGCTAAGCCCATTTAAAATGCATGTAAACTGTACTTATGGGTTTCCAGTTATGCTTACACTCCTTTTGAAAGATACCACAAAGGGTATGATCAAAATTACAGCAGTGTTTTAACCCTGAAGTTTATAGCCAGGTCTCCTTCTTTTTTTTTTTTTTTTTTTCCATTCAGATGGGAAAACGTAGATCCCTAATGACAGTATTTACCACAGTTTTTCAAAACAGTTCAGAGATATAAAATATAAAGTCTACATTCTAAATAATTATTTCTATTAAGTGTTACACATGGGTGAAAACACTTTTCATCACGTTGAGCAGTCTGCAAAGAGCTTTGTTGACTTCAACAGCACCAAGTCTAGTGCCATGTTAGTTCCCATAATTTCCATATGAGAATCTAGTAATACTAAGTGAGACATAATATTAAGAATTTTGTTTTTCCAAATGCACTGCAAGGTTGGGAATAATTCTGATACATTTGTGCATATGATTTCACGGTGACTGTGTGTATTTTAGGATCCAAAGTTTATTGGAGTCCATAGTGTACTAAGTCGCTGTATCCTTGGTAAAATTTTGCAGTTGAAGTTTTCTTGGTTTGCAAAATAATAAAGACATTTCAAATAAGTTTCTCACAGAAGCTGTCATGAGACTCATTTAGTGCAGATCAATCTGTCTGCATTATCTCTGTTCACACGTTCCAACCGCCCCTACTGCCAGGGGAAAAAAAGCACATCTCAGGAAAACATACAAACAAATAAAAAATCCCTTTTCTTGTGCTTTGACAAAAGCGGAACTATTTCCTCCCAAAGAAGCCACAGAGAAGTAAGTGGCTAATGGAAGACATGTGTGTCAGGCAGAAGTCTCAAGGGTGATGAGGGTGAAGAGTTGCTTCCTCAACCACAAGCTACGTCCTGAAACATTTGGGGTCTCAGAAGTTGTCGATCTTCCTGTGCTTTCGTCTGGGAGGACTCTTTTGCATGGGGTGCCCCCTGCGTACCTCAAGCCACGAGGCAATCTGTCTGTTGCCGAGCTCCGTGTAGAAAAGCGGATCTTGGCTATACTCTCTCTCTCTCTCTCTCTCTCTCTCTCTCTCTCTCTCTCTCTCTCTCTCTCTCTCTCTCGGCTGTTGCTCCCGGGTGTTTGGCCCCCAGGCCAAAAGAGCCACCCTGTAGCTCCCAGCACCACCGTGTGTCTGTACTCCTGGGTTAGGCAGAGAGCAGGTCACAACTAGCTGCTTCACACCTGCACTATTGAGGCAGGCCAGAGGCTTGCCACCCCTCATGTCTCCCCCTCTCTGCTTGAAGAATTTTCTCATCTCTCAGATGGGGTAATAGCTGAGAAATAAAGCTCTTTACTCTGAGAGTAAAGAGTGAAAGCACTGAGAAATAAACCTCTTTACTCTGCTGCATCCCTGTAAGTGAGATATCCTCATTAGCAACTGCATGAGCCAGTCAGTCAAAGTTTTCCCAAATGCTTCTTAGCATCAGCTAAGTCGCATAATATTAATACCACCGATGTCTGCTACATCTCTGCGGGATTTTAGTAAAGAGAGAATGTTATTAAAAGAGATAGTGTGGCTTTCCCTTCATTTGTTCTTATACTGTTCGTTAAACAAGAAGCAGTTCTTCAAGTCGTGCCAGTCAAGTATAACTACGTGGTTATACTGTGTTCACAGTGACGTGTAGGAATCCAGTCCCTAAGAGTGCCAGGTGGGTGGCAGGAGGGCTGTGTAATGCTATTGGGAACCTTTCCAGGTCACTAGGTCCAAACCAGCTGTAGCTGGCACTGACCAAAAGTGGTAGGGTTGCCTCTGTTAAGCGAGCTGGCACTTTCTCTCCACTGTCAACATCAGAAAAATCATTATCCCTGTTGGCACTTATTAGAGCCTTTATTGGCCTCCTCATTATGAAGTCCCGGGTTTTCTAGGTCCATTAAGATCTATGCATTTCTTGGGAATCCCCTAGGCTTTATTGGTTTAACCAGAGGGAGCTAACGGATAGGAAAGGGGAAGAGTAAGACAATGCATCTCCCCATTAAAATAAATTTATTCTGCTACACAGGCAGGAGAGAGCCAACTCAAAACTGCGTAAGCAAAAGCTGAAGACTCCTCTAAGCTTCCCATACTACTCTACCTCCTACAGGATACAAAGTGATAATTTATCCAAACATTGAAACAGAGTTCCTGGGCTAGTGTAAACAGGAGTTTACCCATTGGCTCTGGCCCTCCTGAGAACAAACTCCCATTGACTGATAAGTGATCCTGAGGATAAGGCACTATTGTTTGGCAATTTCTAAGAGCTGGCCTTCATAAACTAATCCTTTCATGGGTGCCATAGGCACCACATTCTAAAGCACTAAATTCACTTGAGAAACCCCACAATTAGGAAAGCAATTTGACTTCCAATTTTTGCTGCAAAGATTTTATTTTACCAACCTATGTGAAAAGGGTGCAAATCTAGATACAATAAGATTAACAGTGCACAAATAGGTGAAAGGGAGGTGGGGTCACCTGATGTGTTTTCAAATCAAATCTACAAAGAAATTTCAAGTGCTCAAGGGCAATTATAGTTATGCAACTGTAGGTGACTGAAACCCATGACTAATAAAAATTAAACTGCCCCAAAATTAATCATATGCAGCAGAAATGATTTGATTCATCCAGATTAGTTGCTAAAATGCCTCTAGAGGGTTGGATTAGCAGAAGATATACCCTTCTATCTCCAGGCTCAGAGAGCAATATCTTGCAAAGGCAAATTAACAATAGAATACATTAGCTAGTCCCTTCTTGATCTCTGCAATGAAGTAGAAAGCAGAGGAAAACATGACTGTATGTGTTGGGCAGTTGCTACATTTTCTGCCTCTCCATTAAAACTTATTGTAGAAGATACAGCTGATGGCAGAGTGGGCACTGAACAGGATACCACGCAGCATTATGTATAGCACCCTCAGTTTTGCATTACTCAATAGTAAATATAGGATATTCATGACAGACGTTTAGCATACAATATGAGGGTAGTTAATCCAATGTTAGAGCAAGGAGGTGGACAGTAACCAGCTGATCTTTTCAGATTCATTTTAACCCTCTCTTCTGTCACCTGAGCAAATAGTGACCCCACAGACCCCTAAGCTGGGAGCGCCTGGGTGGTGGCTAAGATGCTGGGCAGCACACTGGGCCAAGTGGCATGCTCAGGCAGACCGAAATCTGTGAATATTACAGGGAGATTGTCTCTTACATATGAGTCTACACTTGCAAATTTATTGTTTGGACAGACAGTTAATCTGATCTGAGGGTGGCTTCAGAGTCTCACTCAAAGCGCACTGGAGGGATGTGATCATCATGCTTCTCACTGCCAGAGCCTGAGCTACACGTAGCTCCTGTGGTGAGCAATGATGGAACTTTTTCTTTTTCTTTCTTTTTTTTTTTTTTTTTTTTTTTTTTAATATAATCCCTTATGTACCCTTACTGTTTTTGCATGTAAGCAGCAAAAGAACAGGGGAATGAGGAAGAAAATTATGTGCAAAGATAAAATGCTGCAAACATAGTTCCTTCTCTGACTTTTTCCATAATGTTCAGTTTAAGTGAAACTTAAGCAAGGCTACACTTCATATTTATTTACAAGCTAATTAAATTTTAGCAATCCCACTTCACATTATATGGCATGCTTATTTCACAGTTACTGACCCTCAATTGGCTGCTGAAAATCTACTCTAACAGAGGATTCCCCTAACATCAGGGAAATTACATGTTTTTACAAATTCTCAAGAGCAGTAAAGCAAATGCAACACACTCCATGGTACCTTTCCATTGTGCTCAGGAATATCACAGGTGGACTAAGGGCTGTTCTTTGTGATTTCCTGTCCAGTTAAATAATCCCATACATTCCAGTGCAATTAAGAGCAGACTGTGAGACACTAGGGCAAAGAAAAAGAGCCTAGGTATCTTTACTCCCCGATCTGTGCCATCCTTGAACCTAGGATTAGACATACTTATGTTCTTGTCTCGATTTCCCTTTCTATAATGCTTTATTGGTTCAATAAACAGAATAAATATAATTAAGTATAAATAAAAAGAAATATCTCAAAGTTACTCCATCAGCAGATAGGCTAACCCTTGTATGCCTAGAGCCGAGGATCAGCCTATACTTCTCCAATGGTGCTTTAAAAGTCTGTTATTCCAGACAAAGGTACACAGCCAAATTTCTATCATCGTTAATGGATTTTTTTCACACTATTCTTTTGACTACCTTCTAAGCAGGGAAATGGAGTAATCCTAATGGTTTAATCTGGATTACTTGTGTTTATTTGTAGGAACTACCAGTTACACCCTATATCTTATAAATACATAATCTCACTGAACAATTCCATCCACCAGGAAAGAATATGTTTCCGGTAATTTGGGAATGATTTGCACCCATCGGTTATTCAGCTGCTTCATGGAGCTAACCAGCTAAAGCAGAAGAATGACATATGCTCTTTAAGCTTGCACTGCCAAGATTTTTTTTTCTATAAATAGGCAAAATATACATTTAATCTTCTCAGCAGCTGGACCTAACACTGCATAGGAATTTTCCCATCATCTAATATAAACTGTAACTGCAATACCATCATGACTTTCTGGCTTGCTAGAGTCTTTCAGTCCACTCACCCTTCTAACAGTGACATTGACCCTGTAATCCTTCACTTTTCCTTCTAGAGCATATAAAAATAATCCTTGCTGTTTTCTAAAGCTGGTTAGGAAGTATAATTCTAATGAAACTGTTTTGTAATGTAGCTGGCTACATTGCACAGTGGCTGGTTACTGTGCTAGAAGCTGTTTTTAAATTTGATCCTAACAGGGATTGACTGAATTCACTCTGAGTATGGACAGGGCCTCATTTATCTGAACTCTGATTTATAGTAAATAGAAAGAATTCAGATTTCTTATATATAACCCCCTGAAGATGTATATTATGCATAAATTCACTCACCTGTTCCTTTTTATAAACCTTGGCAAAGCCGATCTCTCCAAAACTGTCTATTGAAAATGCTTGGGGGGGGGAATAGAAGAACTGATGTATATGCATCATTTTTTAATGTTGGGGAGCGATTTAACTCAAGAAGTAAATAATTTTATTTTTTATGAACAGTATTATTAAGGAGATTTCATGACATTAGAAAAGCTTAATTAAAAATAGCTTTCCTTGAAATCACTGTTGAATCAAATATAGCTCAAAATCTTCAGTGTGTTTGGTACTTATGCTTGAATCATCATTTAAATTTTTCATAAGTCGCAATCCAAAGAGGGTAAAAAAGATGAAGTCCCAATATGAATCATGTCAAGGACTGATATCACTCTGCAATTAAAATCATCTTGTTTAATCATATTCCTATGCAGATCAAAATATGTCCAGTGTGAGTATGAGTTCAGTCTTCTCCCCTTATAGGAATTTTTAGATAAGATTTTAAGTCTTCAGACATCACACTTGAAATACATTTGCAATGCTGATGATACTCAGTGCTATTTACAGAGAATCACAGGAAAATTTAGCTTGGAAGAGAGCTGTGGGTACGATCCAATCCAACCCCTCACTCAAAACAGGGCTAATTTCAAGGTTTGGGCAGGTCGCTTAGGAGCTTGTCCAGCCCAGTTCTCCATGTCTCCGAGGAGAGGGAGATTTAACAGCCTCTCTGGGCTCCTGTTCCAGTGCTGAACCACTCTCACAGTGAAGAATTGCTCCCCCAAGCCTCCTGGCACCGTGCTGCGGGTGCATTAGCCTTTTGTACCGCCAAGGGCCTTCTCTCCGCAGCGCTGGAGCCTGCCTCTTGTGCTCCGCTCTGCACCCTTTCGCCCAAGCTGCCTCGGCGATGTTTTTCCCTTCCCTTTCCCGTCTTTCCCTTGCAGCTTTGCCGCGGTTGTTCTCATGCCGTTACTCTCACGGCCTTGCACCTGCAGGCGGTGAGAGCGCTGTCACGGCAGGGTCCTATGGGAAACAACCGCCGTGGGTGTGAGAAGTGTGAATCTCCTTCATTCTCCTCTTTTCCTCTTCTGTTGTAGCTTTTAAGCTACATGAGAGGACCCAGTAATATGCATACCCAGACCTTAACAGTCAGCCAGCGTGCAGCACCTGCCCCTAAGCAAAACATACTCAGATCAGTGCTAATGGCTTTATAAGCAGGAAAAAATAACAGGGAGTTTGAGCAGGTCCTGGTAGAAATCATACAGTTACAGGACAAAATTATTATGGGAGAACCCTGCTGTGCTGTAGAGAGGAGCAGAGAAAGACTCTTATCTGGGGACTCCCCTCATCGCTTCCCTTCCTGGATGGCCCTGGTGCAGATTTTTGCCTTTACTTTTTTAATAGATCTCTATCTCTCTCCTTCACCTTTTGTGTATATTTTCCCCACAAGTAGCTTTCAAATAGCGAAATTAGGAATTAGGATGAAGCATACCATTAGCTATGGGCAGTGCTAATATATCTTCATACATGTGAACCTGTCTCAACACCCTTTGTGCAACAGCCCTACGTACATAAGGTACCTGCATCCCAGGTGCAAGGCTTTGCATTTGCCTTTGCCAAATCTCCTGAGGCTCCTGTCAGCCCAGTTCTCCAGCCTGTTGAGGTCCCTTCCCTGGCAGCCCTGTCCTCCAGCATGCCAGCCGCATCCCCAGACTAGCATCACCCACAACTTTGCAGAGGGCACATTCATCCCATCCCATCACATAGGCTGTTGATGAAGACACTGAACAGGATCAGCGCCAGCACCAGCCTCCTGGAAACACCGCTTGTAGTCAGCTGTCAGATAGTCTTCAAATTCTTAACCACTACCATGCATCCAGCCTGTAGCCCTTCAGCCAAAATATCTGGATAATCTATAACACTGTGTCAAAAGCTTTGCTAAATTTGAGAACAAAATCCACTGCTCTCCGCTTATGCGCAGAGCCAGGAATTTTACCACAGAAAGCAACGAGGTTAGTCAAGCACAATTTGCATTTGGCAGATCCATTTTGTCTGTTCCATCTTCAGAGCTCCTTCAGAATTTCCCTGTTACTTCAGCATTGTGCCCTTAACAGGGCGAGGCCTTGACACAGACGTCTATGATTCACATATTCCTAATCAAGTACAGCTAATATTCTAGCCTGAGTTAGCTTAATGATATTGTAAAAACATATAACGATTATAAGGAATAATGACTTACATTTTCTTCAAATTTTCCCCAAGAGATTTTCAGATGTGTGGCACTGCACTTTCAAAGGAGACATCCTCATTTTCACATTTTAAAACACTGGACCTATATTCTGCAAAGCAGGAATGCTTTTCTTTTAGAGGATAAGATCATGAAAAAAGTGAAATTTTAAGATCCATATCCTCATTTGTTTACATGAACCAATCTTCGTTAACTTCATTGTAACCATATTATTTTTTGTCAAAAGAGAATCTAGGCTTTAGTTTCTATTTCCAGTTCTGTTTTGCTCATGTGAATGTAACAGTTCACTTGGAACATATGGAAGAGATAGGGGGAGGGAGTTCCTGCTCACACAACTTATGCAGCTAGAGCGATTTTTGCAAAAACTTACCAAAAAAAAAAAAGGCACTTATGTATAACAGTCACTGTCCTGCATATCTGATACAAATTTTATTGTATAAGAAAATGGGAGTGTTAATATTTAGTAACATGGCAGTTATGCTATGCAACACTTAACCTGCCTGGGAATACAGTTATTTCCATTTTCATAGTAATAGGATATTCTATCCCAAGACATATTGAGGGAAAACACACTAATGGGTTTTTATCTGAACACCTGGAGGGCCAATTTATACAATGGAATGGGACCAGAATTATTTGATTAAATGCAAATCACTACTGTTGTAAACAGTAGAAGTGAAAAGTAAACCAAAAATGAACATGAAATAATGTGAGAAAAAACGAGCTTTACAGTGTTTGAAATACACAGGTCAGCATGCAGCTTCCACAGTATCTACTGAGGCAATTTTGCAGTGGAAATGCTTTTTTGCTAGAGCAAAAATAAATTTCATTTGATTGACTGTAAGAGACATATTGGACAACTAGACATTGTCTCCGTGCCCAGCAAAAGTATTCCTAACTCCTAATTATCTCCCCAGTTTCCCATTCAAATCAACTGGAAGTATAAATCCTCTGCATTTTGTTGGATCTGAACTATGGTAAATGAATCCTTTCTACAAGAGGTTTGAGCTGGAATATGAAAAGAAAGAGCATATTACAAATGAGAAGGAGAGGATAGATGACATTTTGCTGTCCTTGCTAGGATGTGGCATGTTCCCATGCTCCCAGGGAGATGCTAGGATGTTTAGACCAGCAATATGGCAGGAGCTAGAAGAGACAAAAGAGTTTAAGATGCAAAAGCAAACATTGTAGAATAGGAACACACAGAGGGACAACATGAGTTTAAGTGTTAATAAATAACCATTTCCTATAGCAAAGCTGGAATACAGATATAAAGCTGCTTGCTTGTGTCTTCTACTGAATTTCTATTGCATTTCCATGGGCAAGAAGGTGGGGAAAAGAGATGCCAAATTAATATCATGCCTCAACATTTCTCTGCAGCTCTGTGCTGGGTTGTCTAAAGCGGAGCATTTGAATTGTAAAGGTGCAAAATGCTGTTCCCTTCAGACACCGCTCACATTTATAAGAACTGCAACAATGCGATCACCTCAGGAAATAATTCCCTCCCCCTTTTTTTCTAAAAAAAAAAAAAAAAGAAAAAAAAAAGAAAAAAAAAAGAAAGAAAGAAAGAAAAGGACTAACAATCCAGATTTAGGTGCCTAACTTTAGACGCTAAACGAGTTTTAAGATGTCAGCTTTCATGCACAGCTTGAATGCTTTTTGTGATAATATATTTAGTAGGGTCAAATGTATCCCTGAAGTAATTCAGTCTGCTGTGCTTATAGTCTGCTTAACTTTTATTTTCTGATTATTATTTTTTGGTTTACCTTTGTTTTTCTACCCCGTGGCAAATAAACAATGCTTTTATTGAAGATAGCTGGAATTGAATGTGAAGACTCGTATGTATTACTCACTGAGGGTGCCTTAGAGCAAAGTGAACTGCCTTACTTTTTTCTCTTCTCTCACCAACCACCCTTGTAATGGTACAGAGTATTGTTATTATCGAGGCATGACTCAGAGAAACAGCCAAAGAGACATTTTAACAGACAGGATAAACAACTTCTGAGGAACTTGGGTCCTATTTCTGTCTTTTATGCATCCTTCTCAACCCCTTGCTGGGCTTTTACCAGATGCTCTTTTCAAATCTCATGAGTTATGGGGCTTCCCTACATAAGAGGCAGCTCAAAATTCACTGCTATCTTCTTTCCCCAGGAAACCCTGGAACAAATAAGATTCAAAGACAACATTCAGCCAGACACAAATTAGTTTGGGGTCGGTTAGAGATTTGGCTTAAGGGCTGAACCAATTCTTCCTGTATCCCCTGCTAAGCCAGATTGTTCATCTCTCATTTTAAACTCTAGGTGCTTCACAGTAGTGTGGTATGCACTGTTTCCTGTCAAGCTGATATGAAAAGACTTTCATATCTGAAAAACATTCAGATATAAAATCATCAGGAAATTTAGAAGATGGAAAAATTCCAGCTTTACAAACATTCTCCCAGAAGGATCTGCTGCTAAATTGAGATCTATTTGTTTATTGCTTTTTTAACTCTCTCTGGGAGACACAGCACTGGGACATTGAGCCATACAGATAATGAGCTAGGAGGAAGAAATACTATAAGAAATATCCCCAGCTTCAGGGAATACAGTCTGTCTCACTGATTCTTTCCTCTTTCTTCCCCCCCCCCCCTTTTTTTAATAGCTGATACATGTCAGACTAAAAGCTGTCACTTAAAATGCCCTTCATATCTAGCCCTTAGGAGATTTACATTTAATTTTAATAATAATAATAAATAATAACAATAATAAAGGTTATTCCATAAGCAGCAGGACTCATAAAGCCAGATTTCCTATGGGTTTGTGTTCTTTTCTCCTCCTGTCCATCTAACTACAGGATACCCTAGGGTAGTCTCTAGCTTTTATGACACCTCTCACCAGCAGAAGGTGATACATGTTGTGGCTGCTTTGGAACTAAGGTCAATCAAATGAGCTTTCTACAATCCTAAATAAATAAACACACATACACAATGCATATATACATAGCAAAAGACTCCAAAACAAAGAAAAGTCCGGAGTCAAGGATCCCATGTTAAGGTAAATCCTGCCATTCACCATCATTACCTAGCATAGAAGCAGTAAGAACAACATGCATAGGGAAAAAAGAAAAGTAAATAATGGCAGGTTTATAGAATCCTAACTCTGGTTTGATTAAGCACTGTTTGGTTAAAACACTGGCAGCTACTAATACCTGTACTGTAGCTCCATTGCCAGTAAAACTAAAAGAATGCCAGAGCAGTGGCAGTAATGAGCAGTAAAAATGTGAATTTAGGGAGACAAGACCACATGGAATGAAGCAGCATCAATAGAAAAGGGATGAACTTCCACACGTGTCAGCTTCAGAGCCTAACCACACTCCCATCAGGACCAGACCTGTTAGCCTTAACGTCTTTGCTTTTAGTAGGAATCACCAGTGTTTAGCAATGAAAAAGATAACTATAAAGTTATATTGAGTTGGTGGAATATTCTACCTGCTTATATTTTATAGCCCTAGTAATGTTTAATCCCATTGTGGATTTCAGTACTTTTATGAATTAGAATTTTGCCATAGTTTTAAGGCAGGGCTTGTCCATGGTTAAAAGTCACTGAGCTCCAAAAACAATTTAAAAAGTTGTTGTGGAAAGTTAATATTTTTATAGTGCCCTACTTGGGTCTTTAAATTATTTCAAAAGTTAGGCATAGGGCTCTCTGTCTTCCTCAAAAACACACATCAAACAGATTTCACAGACTTGTGGTAGGGTTGGGAAAATCCCTATTCCCTGTTCAAATTCCTTTTGGAAGTCCTTGAATTTTTGTTTAGCTTCCAGTATCAGAATCTTTTCAAAGCACCCTATAATATACATATCTGTAACTCTCTTATGACATTAATATTTGTATTCAAACTCTCAAGTTTTTTTCCAAATTCAACACTAGTAATCCTAAAATACATCTGAAATTACAGAGGACAGCAGCTAACACGAAGCTCAGAAATATAGTGGTAATTTTAAATGGTTTTATCATGGCCTCATTTCAGAATCAGAGTTTCTGTTCTAACTGAGACTCAAGTAGGTAGTGTGTGGCCATCTTTTGGCATCCTTTGAGCACTTAATGTTATGTGAGGAGGAGAATTTGAATGATAATGATCATTCAAGTCACTCTCATAAATGCTGATTTCATGCTTCTCCTCCATCTGACAGCATGATAATACTGAAACAGAAAACTTCAGAATCAAGTCCTAAGAGTAAAAATCAAGACATTAAAGAATTAATCTTTTGTTTTTTCAAGAGAAATTGCTTCAATGTCCAGTTGTAAAAGACCTTCCCCAGACCCTTCCAGATCTGTTCCTTAGGCTGCAGCTTTTTGCTCTGTGATAAGGGAAAATAGTTTCCCGGTGTGTCTAAGTGAGAAACTCTTCTCTCTTCATACCATAACAAAAAGCTGTAGCAAATCCCACTAATGTTACACTTGGAGAGGGTTAGCAGAAAAGTAGCTCTGCTAGTGTAGTCTCTTCCCTTTTGTCAGATGATAAAACAGAAATATCCAAAATGACAGAGCGTCCGAGACCAAATTGCTGACTGTAGCAGTTTCCTATGAAGACTCCAGCATACAATAAGTTTTTCTTCTTCACAAACCTACTGTCCTCTAATCACGGAGCTCTTTTAATTGGGAAGAACTCTGTGTTCAGGCAATATGTCAGCTGCAGTTCTCTAAGAAAAGTGCAGTTTTGTTCCTAAGCAAGTATTAACATGCTCCAGAGTGCACATTTATCAGCCGATATGTACATACAATGTGTAGTAGAAGAGCTTCCCTATTACAAACATTTCTGGGTGCTTTTGAATAAAACTACACAGCTGTAGTTCTGCCAGTGTAAATCCGGATATGGATGGACAGTACAGACACTGAAAGAAGTATAACATGTCTCATGTAATATGACGTGAGGAACCCCACTGGAATCTCTGCTTTGTATTAAATCAGAGCACATATGTGTGAGTTCACACATGTATAACTGTACTCATTTAGTTAGAGCCCATTAGCATTTTAGGACCATGTGGTCACTAGGATTTAAGTTTATATCTACCCTCGGGATACACTATCTTTGGGATATTCAGATATTTAGTCCTTGGAGCATTATGTGAATCCTAACAATATTAGCATCTCAGCCTTGGATTGTTTTGGAATTTATTAACTCCCTAACCAACCTAATCATTCCAGTCTACACTAGATGATTTCCTTCAGATCACCCATCATTGTATGGCAGTGTCACTGACAGTAGCAGCAGAAGTCACTTTAATGTAGATCAGCTTTTATCCATGGAGTGTAGACTACTTATTCACATAACATGCAGCAGTTCTCACAGGGCTGCCTGTCCTCATGCTCCCACTTTTGCTACTACCATGAAAAGCACAGGATGGACACTGAGGGTAACAAGCGCCAGAGTAGGCACAGTTAATAGCGATAACTCAGCCGCAGGATGTAAGCAGGCTGGCAAGCTCTAGCTGAAAGGTACAAAGCTCCTGCTACAAATGGTGACACTCTCCTCTCCCCTATAGAAGGAAGCTGTGGCCATCATTTCCATATTACATTTTTCTTTCTTTCTAACTGTCCTAGCAATATACCATATCCTTTTCCTTGGCCCAAGAAACAATCTTTCAGATTATCTGAAATAAGAACCCAGAAGGAAGCAGCAGAGAGGTCAATATCCTGATATTCCCTTTCACTGCATGACTTCACAAAACAAGCCTTAAGCTTTCTTTAGTTTTATTATTCAGTAAAAGAGACAGCATTGTATAAATATTAGCAGCTGAAACTAATAAAAGGTCATCTAAATAATAATACTTATTCTGCTCTGATTAGAATATTATTGTTTCCACTTTACTTTAAAAACCATAAGATCTTCGTTATCTCATTTATAGTCTCTATCACAGCATTTTAGTTGACATTTATAAGACTATAGGTAGTTCTCTTTTGAATTTCTTGCTAAAATCCAGATATAATGAATTCTCATGAGGTTCCCTGTGTGTTCTAAATTGGCAATTCCGTTACAGTCCATTTGGTCTGTTTGTCACAGTCTATTTCTATTACTCCTCTCTACTATTTAGCAGAAGTTAGTATCATTGATAGGTTTCACTCAAATACTCATATTTTACTTTCTTACAAGTTAGAATGGTAGGGACTGAAAAGATAGTATCTTCTCCTATCTTACTTTGAAGACAATGTATTGTCTTGTTTTAATCTTGTTCTAAATTTAACCAGAAATGAGTCTGAAAACCACTGACCTTTGGTGAGACAAAACAGCTATGTACAAGCTATGTTTCAGTTGTACCCGTCTTTCCATTCCATCCTCTTTCTGTTTGTTATTTTAGCAAGACTGCGAAATCTTTGGGGGCAGAACATCTCTTCCTATGTGTTTGTGTAATAAAGAGAAATGGGCTTCTATCCCAGCTGAAGTCTCTGGGCACTATTTTAAACCATGAAATGCTTTTGGATCTTGGCCCAAAATAGACAGCCGAGTACACAAGGCTGTAATATCCTAGCTCTGCCTTGTTCCCTTTCACACGTAGCGATTTCCTGGACACTAGATCTGATAATTATTGAATGAATGGCCTCTTCCACTCTCATCCCCCGGCAACCATTATCTTAATTCCACTTAGGATGGAGACAGTACAGTTTCTTTTCCTATAAAAATCAACAGCTTCAAAATATACCTTCAGTACAGGCAGCTGTAACCATGTAAGTCTCATTTGAGGTGTTATGCGTATCATTTTAGCATATTTCACCAGTATTTTGGGTAAACTCCACTCAGCCTTTGTACCAGATTAAAATGAATAAAAGTTGTTCAGTTGAGCAAGGTTCTAAGCATGTAAAAATCACAACTTGCTTGTAGGGAGGTGGATTTTAAATCATGGCCAAATGGAGTTTTTTCTTTCACCAGCTAGTAAATAATTTATTTATTTATAGTCTACGATTTATTTATAGTCTATTAATTACTGGTGACTTGTATCTAAAGGAAAGTTACATATGAGAAGTGAAGAGTACAGTCTTCTGGCAGATCTGGATTCACAGAGATTTTTGGTGATTAATTTTCCAGTAAGACTAGGAAACTGGTTAGCAGGTTGCATATTTATGCTCCATGTTCTGTATTTGGAGAAGCAGAACAGACTCAGATACACCATTATTGCAGGGTTTATTCTGACAATACAACATGTAATGAATGAAAGAACTTGTTACCAAGGAGATAATTGGACTTGAACAGTGAGAATATCTCAATGTGCCAATTTTCAGCATCAGTTTTTTTCTTTGGCTGTGGCTGTGAATTGTAGCTGGCCACATTTTTATAATAGCAAACTAAGGTCTTTATCTTATTTTTGTGTGGCAGATTCTACAGTTTTACATCTTACTGTAGCAGGGATTTAATACAAGACTTGACCTGATATATATTAACAACATTTTTTTTAAATGAGCTACAATTAAAAAGTAAAGTATTAGTGAGAAAGGACAGTTTAAGGACATGACAAAAAATGGAAGAATAAACTAATATTAGTCCAGATATCACCATATGAACAATTCAAAGAATGCATTGAAAACTTTTTGGAGGAGACAGGAGCGACACATTTTCACGCCATGTAGCAAAAGGACTGCTACACACCTCTCTGGCCAAACTTCATTATCACAATAACCTCCAGTCTTATTACTTCATTCTTCATCACCTTCCACTTACTAATATCTTTTTCTAGGCCTCTCTGATAGCTGCTTTTAGCATATTATCTACAGATAAAATCTCTTTGACTTTTTTCTTTTTTTTTTCAAGAACAGCTTCAAAAGTACAAACTTCTGAGACATGCATATCACATAGAGTATAACAAATTGATTAAATTGCCTTCTTCTTAGTCTAAATCAAAGCACAAAGACTAAGTATATACAACAATTGCTTTTAATCTTCAGTTGATGTTTGATATTTGGCTGCTAACCATGTGGAGGAATGTCCCCATTTGCCTTATTGTTTTCTGCCTTACTTGTTGAAGGCCAAGCAATCAAAACCACCATTTTTTCATTACCAGCTACAGCTAGTGCTACTGAGTTTATATATCAATGAATTCCTCAAATAAAATACACAGGTTATACATAACTGAAGGCAACATCTTAAAGGATTGTCCTGAGTTATTGCTTCACAACTTTTTTTTGCATCTTGCTAAAGTTTCTAGCAGTGCATTTTAAAATTGTAGTTGCAATTAAGGCTATACACTATTACCCTTTGCCAAAGTCAGCTGTGCCAGCTGAAAACTTTTCCCTCCTTGATGTCACAGAATCACAAAACGGTTGCGGTTGGAAGGTCTGAGGGAAGCATGACCTCTGGAGTTCATCTAATCCAATCCCCCTGCTCAAGCAGAGTCATCTGAAGCATGTTGCCCAGGACCATGTCCAGGCAGCTTTGGGGTATTTCCAAGAATGGAGACTCCATTGCCTCTCTGGGAAACCTGTTCCAGTGATCAGTCACCCTCACAGTAATGAAGTTTTTCCTTATGTTCAGACAGAACTTCCTATATCTCCCACTATCCCCTTGAAGACAGATAGAGGGGGGACAATGTCCCTTTCAAGGGGACAGGGGCTTGTGTGCATGCTCTGTGGTCTGTTACAGTCCAAACAGGTCATGTTGGTAAAAGCTAGTCTATTAAAATGCGCATGATAGCCCAGATCTTTTTGGCCGTGAAAGGTTGGGCAGTGCTCACAGGAGTGGCTTGGCTGGCAAGTCTGAGGGAGCAGCAGCGCTCAGAATAAGCTGCTACTGATGAGTAGCATCAGCCACTACTGATGAGGCTGATGAGGACCAGGGAATGGGAAGTACAGCTGGCAGAGCTTTGTGCAGCACAAATTTTTCCATGGCCTTAGTTGTACTACCTCTTCCTGTGCTGCAGTCATTCATTCAGACTTCTTTTCAGCTTATAGGAGGTTGGTTTAAGACTGAGAAGTCTGACACTTTTTCTACTGTTTTCTTGAAGATTCACTAGTAAATACTAGAACTGTAGATGCAGAACTGAAGGCAATGTCTCTTCTACTCAGAGAAAAAACATCCATACCTTTTGCAAAGAAATATTTCATTGCCATGCCTGGAAAATGTATGTATAATGTCATTTTTTTCTGAATGACTGTTTCTCAACCAGTTTCTTTCCCCTCCCATAATTTCCTCCAATAAAACATTAACATCATACGATCATGTTCTAACTGTAGGTGCACAGTTTGCTGTGGGAGCTGCAAGATTTGCTTTCCATTTTCATGATGTAAGAAAGCCTTAAATAGCTATGGAGTCCTGCACAGGGATTGTTCTGTCCTGTCCCCAAAGGAATAATTAGGGAGCACCATTTAGCTCATTCATCACAAAACCTACATTCCTTTGCACTAACATATGAAGGGCACACAGGGAGGGCAAGTTTTACCCTATGAAGAGATGTAGTACCATGTATACTCTCTGTATGCTTACCAAATATAAAAAACCTCTTGGCATCCTCTGTCCTGTTTTCGAGGATATGCCATGTATGAGAAGAAGTGAATATTAAGCTGTCTAATCATTTCAGAACTTTAGTTTGTCTGGAAATGCTATGTTGTGGTTACTGGGGGGCACATTGTTGGCATGATCTGGATGTAGCGGAGGAAATAGAGCTAACCAGAGACCTCCAGGTCTCCTGGGTCTCTTCAACCAATGGCCTCTGTGTAACTGCACTCCTAACACACATTAATGATGTCTATGCTTTCTAAGACCTTGACAGCTTCTGCTCATTAAGGCAGCTAGGACTAACTTCTGTTCCAATATGAAACATGCTAACTGGGGTCATTCTATGACTGTTTTATTGTTTTGAGCATCCTGTAATCTTAGGAAGCTTCATTAATGTGTCCCTGACCATAGCTATTGAAATTTAACTAGACTGTGAGCTTTAAAATTATAAAGATGGGTAAGACAAAGAGGATGACAGGGCTTCATTTTTTTTTTTTTTTAACTCCAGATCCCTAACAGCGAAACTGAGACAAGAATTTAAATAAGTGGTGCCACTTTCTTTTTAGATGTTTCTAATGCAGAAATATTTTTTCATCTTCAGTTAAATGGATAAGAAAAATATGTTGTTGATATACTTATGAGAGTGCTACTCACAAAGTATATTCTGATATCATCTTTCAGCTTTACCAAAGAACATTTGTCATCACTTCTGAGGAGATGGAATTAAATTGGGGTCTGCATTTATGATATCAGTTGAGAAATAAAAATGTGGAAATTCATGCAGAAAATACCAGTATCGACATTAGCATGCTGAAGAATGCAATGATGCAGAGGCTTTGTACAGGTGGAATATGATATAGTCTCCGTGGAAATCTCTTATTGTCCCCATCCAAATTAAAAGGAGATTGGAGGAGTACATGAATATGAAAGTAACAGTAGAATAAGAACAGTGGAATAATCCCAATTCTTGTGAAACGAAGTTTGGAAAACTTTGTTTCTAGGAAATTTAAATATTCTATTTAATTAAACTATCCTGATTATAGTCGTTTTTAGTTTTTATTATAAATCAGGAAGAAATAAACCTCAAAGTGAAAATGTTTTGTTCAGCTCTTTTCTAATTTCCAGTTCTTTCTTTGTCATACTGCAATACTGAAATTTTGTCCAATCAACAATCTTCTTCCTTCTATTTCTGGCATCCTTTTCCACCAAATCGGTAATTATGCTGTCAGTTGCTTTCCATTTCTCTCTTAGGTACTTTCTCAAGTCTTGTCCACACTATAGAAATTTATAACACAAAGAACTGTGCTGGGCTTCTAAGGATGCTTGTAAAACACTTCACATCCATACGCCAAAGTGCTCCAAGTGGTTTGTATTTCTGCCAAAAAACACTTGGATTTTTCTTGTGTTCAGTAAGGGCTAAATTTGGCTTGATGCCAGTAGGGACAGCACTAAAGTCAATAGGATTCAGCACTCATGCTACTGTCCTACAGAGGCACTCTGTATGTTCCCAGATTTCACTCTCTGTAAGAGCTGCACTGAGAACGAGGAGGTGGCTACCTGGACTTTGCAGCTGAAAAGGTTTAGAGAAATGCTAGTGGAGATGTGAGGGGAAAAAAATATATATATATATATGTGTATATATATATATATATATATATAATTCAGAATAAGAGTCAGCATGATACCAGTGGATATAACAAATAGTTTTTATTTAAACCAAAGAACCAAGATAAGCTTGATTTGAAACCTCTAATTACCGGTGTATTAGTAAAGAAGAGAGAAAATGACACAGGAACGGATCGGTGCTGTTCTTTCATTCCCCTGCTCTGCCTGCTCTCTTACATGCAGAGCTGTCTATACTCTCCTCTGGGTCAGGATCTGGGAAAGCAACATTAAAAAAGGGGGAGGGGGACTTACTTTCAAAACAGAAGCAAAAAGCTGCTCTGCAAAGTGTAGTTGGATGTATAAAAGATACACTTGGCAGCTTACATCGTTTCATTGAAACAGAGACAACCTAAAATGGCCATTATTATTTTTCTTTATTAAGGACTGGGTGGTAGAGAGAGGAAGAACAGTTCTTACTAACGCTTTGTTCCTGTCACTTGACAACTTTTGTCCTTGAAACATTGTCTGGAGTGATGAGGAATATATGCAGACTAAAAGACTCTCCAAGGTGGGAAAAGGAGCGTGAAGCTTAGAATCTCAAGAGGAACTTGTCGGCTGAAAATTTGATTGTTTAAAAATAATCTAGAGTAATTTTGTCAGGAAAGTAAAATGCAATTGTAGAGAAGGATTGAAAATTAAATTGGAAGGGATTTTAAGTGTTATTACTAAAATCTCTGTATAACACATTAGACAAAGCACAGGGAATCCTGCTTTAACCTAATGATGATCAGACTGACCAGATTTTCAAAGTGAAATAATGGGATTCCTGCTGAGGACAGAGCTCAGTTCAGTCATAGAGATTTAAGGTGAAAAGCAGTGCAAAAGAGGAAAAGACAGCTATTTTCCCTCCTCCTCTATTCCATCATTCCTCCCTTTCCTCCACTTGAGTTGTGAGAGACAGAAATTCCTCTCTAGGTAAACCCTGTGACAAAAGCAACAAACAGTAATGCTGATAAGGGCAGTCAAAGAGGGTACACAGCGCTAGACTGCTGCTTTTTGCACTAATTTGATTAGTTGCATGACAGGCAGAGCCAAGCAGGGATTTGGTTTGCCCATCACAAGAACATTTAATGCATCTAAGTCCTTCTCAGGGCACAGTGAGGGCAGGCAGCTCCGTGAGGGAGAAGCCAGGGTCATGCGACAGGGCTGAGCACAGCAGCAGAGACAGACACTAGTAACCGACTGGACCCTCAGGACCCTTGGAGTCCCACTTACTCTGCATGGGGCAACTCTGGCCCTTTATGAAAATTTTCACGAAAACTTACAAAGGAGAGTTGTGCCACCTCAGAGCTGTCCAACACATTGGTCAGTACACTCATTGAGCATACGCACTCAGACTCAAGTCCTCACTCAGTCATACATGGATAAGTTGTTCCCCAATAAAAAGCTTATTTTGCTAGCTAATAGATTCTTTCCATGGTAACTGTCAGGAAGTTTCAATCTTGTGCATGCTTACATCAGAAACAACCTTGAGTTTTTTTGCAAAGAAAACTGTTGGGCTTTGGCCAACCCTACTTAGCAGCCCTGCCTGAGGGCATGGGACATTCTCACCTTAACAGCAGCTGGGAGGTAGTCAGGGCTCTCCAGCCTTTTGTTCCTTCCTTCATCATTTCAAACAAGGCCTGCTGAGCTCGCAGGATGTCTGTTAGCTGAAAGAATCACTGTGTAGGAAGAACTTTCTTCTTCTTCCCTATGTTCTCTTTCCCCAGATAGACCTTGCCCCCATGCTCTTAATGACCTTGAGAAATACTGTTCTCTCCAAAAGCACTGCCCCTCATTCTCCTGCATGTGAAAGACCTTTCAAAGTCCAGAAGAGGTGGCAGAGAACACCTCTGCATGGTTTACATACCTTGCACTGTCTGCCACTTGGATTAGCTGCATAGGGTACTTGTACATCTTAGATGAGAGGTTTTCTTCCAGACAGGAGTACAATTTTTAAGTTTTTCATCCCTCTAAAATTCCTCTATTGTACATAAATTTAACCAAATTAAAACCTTTACCCTGAAATGAGTCAATTTAACAGTTAAAATGAATAGGTTTGAAATAGGGCTTTCACTTTCTACAACTGATATAACTTTTATGTAAAATACTGATGGCACAAGTTTCAAATGTGACATGGCAGTGAGCTCACAAATATGTGACACCTTTGAAATTGATTTTTGTATGTAATAGCATAATAATGCCTTGCCAGAAAAGGACTACTAGGATATTAAAAAAGGTACACAGGCATTGTGATTTGCAGCCCTAGTACTGTCTTTCAAATATAAGTCTTGCTCTTCCACCGCCACAGTATCTGGTCTTTTCTGTCTGTTCAGGAAAATAATAACAAAAATAGTAACAGTCATAATGACAATAATAATATTCTAAAATAGATTTCTCATTTCCACACTTAAATGCTGTAACAACATATTATCTGACTAAAAAAATCCACATTGTTTCCATTTCCTTAGGTGCATGCTACTGCTGACACCATACTGGCTGACTAATGGCCTCAACATCTCTCCTTGAATGTATTTGCCTCCTTGCTCTTCTACATCGATCCCCAGGTCTGCTTTCCCTTTCTTTATCTGACTTTACTTCAGTGTTTTGCACCATCAACTCTGAGGAGTACTAACGTCAGTATTCCTGGTCTCCCACTGTATTCATTGTGCTTCCCATATCAATCCAAACATCCACAATGTCCATCCAGGGCCATCTTGTCCATTGAAGTCTTCATGATGGTCCTTTCCTGTTGACACATGAACTTAGGCAATGAAGATACCTGCTTATTATGAATGCAAAGTAAACTACAGACTGCCACCACCTTACCAGGCCACTCAGTTTTATTGACTTTCTCCCCTTTCTCCTCTTTTATTACTACTCAGTAACCACACTGTGTTCAGCATATTTGTAAGTTTTCTGAGGTATCTGCTGTCTTTTGTGAAGTGGGTTGCACACAGCATTTTACCACTGTTTTTGCCTGTGCAGTTGTTGCCTACCAGCATGTAAGTTCATCTATATAAGCAATGAGAAGCAAAGATTACTCATTTTTTCTAGGCTTCTAGAGTCCAAATATCTTCATGGAAACTCCAATAAAGGTCTGTTTGGACTGTTTCTCATTCAACCCAACACTGTCACAAAACAGCGCCTGGTGGATACAGAAGTGGCAGCTGGAAGAAGCCTGCATTTCAAGCTGCATTTTCCACATCAGATGTCATTGTAAAATGTTCTAGATGATCAGTTAGACTATATGCATTAAAAGGCCATAAAACTTTGCTTAAAAGGTACAGAGTCTTGAAATTAGACACATTTTTCTAGGGGCAATGGATGCCCCTAGTCATGGACTAAATATTTCCTCTCATTCTTCAGCTGGATATACAAGCAGGAAGAGAAAGAATCATAATCAAGACATAGGACATTTTAATATTCCCAATATCAAGGGCTCTATTTACATAAATCTGACCCTGGGATCAGAAATCATGCTCTGAAATCTGAACTCAGAAGGAAAATTACACCAACATTTCTGCAATATAAAATATTCAATTATAATAGCACTGTTAGGCTTCCTGAAATTCAAAAGTTCAAATTCATAATTCAAGTCAAAAGTTGATTCTTTTCTCATCATAAGCAATACAGATGTCAGTGAGGACAAAATTTTCTGTTCTCTTACAAAAAAATCTCTGAAGCTGTATCAAAACCAAATCTGAACTAATTGTATCAGTTTAGGAGCCTGATTTAAACTTCTTCAAAGCAGATTATTATTACAGAAATAAGTAGTTATTAAAGGGTAAAGGGAGAAGAAGGAGAATAGAAGTGCTGATTATATATCTATGCATAAACAGTTCCAGGAGCGATTCAAACTTTCAATATCTAATCTACTGTGTTGTCTTTTTCTATCACTACTGGTCCATGGTAGCCAGGCATATTTCAACATGCATATTCAGAGAGGAAAAAAAGAGTGCACCATTCTACAATATCTGGAACTTGTCTTTGGTGCTAGGATGCCATATGTTCCTACACTGAAATTGTCTTGGAGATTAATGTCTCCTGAAAAAA
>NW_028186535.1:5016339-5028364 GCF_003343005.1 Rhea americana
ATGGAATTCTTGCTGACAGACCATTGTACTAATAAAAGCTTATTCCAGCTAACTTCAAACTCAGCTGCTACAAGGAAAAGAATATGCTTTTTCAAAAAACATTATTCTGATGGAATATTGTTTCCCTGAAGATAATCTGAGGGTCACCATGAAGGATGATGTGTTGGTGCTACTGTCTTTGTAAATGTGTTTGAATCTACCAGTGTCCCAGGTGAATTCAATGTTTGATTAAAAATGAGCTACTCAGTTATCTGCAAAGAGGATCCATTGCCTCAGAAAAACAAAATGCCAAACCAACATTGTCTCAGTTGATAGAGGAGTGCACAAGTGCCTTCCAAGGACACATCAAGGATTAGTAGTCCCCAGAGCAGCTAGAGGAATAGTTCTCATTTCAGGTTTTTCTTTTTTTAATTCTCCTACTGTGACAAAAAAAGTTTATTTCTTGTTAAAGGAAACATTTTGTCCAACTTAAAAGAACATACTTCATTTTAGTTTGGATGTTCTTAATTATTGTTATTATTACATTAATCATTACCATTTTAATTCAATTTTGATACAAAGTCAAATAAATGTATTCACAAAACATTAAAATATTTTAACTTTTTCAATTGAAATTGCATGTCAAATTGTGCACAAGTTTCTGGAAAGGTTTTACTGGGCTAAAAGATACATTTTTCAACAAACACTGTGACAACAAACATTCTCAGCTCAACATATCTCCTTGGTCACTTCCTTTGCTATGACCCCTCAGAAGACCAATTCGCACAGCTTTGTGACGCTAGAGAGGCCCAAAATACGAAGAGATTCATCCAGTCTCTCTTGACCTTCAACTGGGAAGAGAGAGAATCTCGATCTGGCGCAGCTGAGATGACAATAGATATCTAACGAAGTAGGCTGCTATGCCAGAGCCCTGCCGATCTTTGCTGACTGCTGATGCCTCTACGCAATGCCAGCTGGAGGTCTGGGGTGGTAGTTACCCCTGGGGTCCCAGCACAGCCCCTCATCTAGGGCAGAAATAAGCTGCCCTCTCCACGGCTTTCTTCTGGCTGTCCCCATTTCAAAGACTGGAGAGGTTTGGCCCCAGCCTGCTCCCACTTTTTCAGTCTTTGAGTAGTGTAACTCCGTAACTCCAATTTTATTATGCGGCTGAGAAACTCTAAACTGGCTCAGTGCCAGTCAGGCTGTATTGCTATGCTTTGGAGGCTTTCACAAGGATGAAAGAAAGCATTTAGGGAGGTTCCAGAAACGATGCTGATGGCTGCCATGCTAATGCTTGTAATGAATTCTAAATTGGTAATGGGACCACTTATGGATAACTAAAGGCTTATTCACTACCCTGGATATCTGCTTTTTTCCTTTACCACTTTTTGCTGGATTTACTGCTAGTATTCACTTTGCACTTTCTCTTTTCCTCTTTTTCAATTTCTTTACTTTCCTGCCCTCATTTCTCATGCTGTCCTTTGCCTCTAAAAATTATCACCTCTCCGACTCTCCCCTTTTTCTGGTGGCCTTACTGCAGTAAATGCATGTTCTACAAATCTTTAGGTAGCATTGCTTGTTCTCCCTTTCCCATAGAGAACTAATCACTCATACTAGCTTGCATGATTTTTCAACAACACAATATGGATAATAACATTTCCACAAGCATACCATTTCGTTTTACATCTACTGGGTAATGTAAACTGCCTTCATACCACCTAGAGATGGGTGGTATAATAACAGGTGGTAAAATACGGTGGTATAATAACGAAGGATCGCATTAACAGGCAGCAATCATAACTGATATAGAGCCATAGTTTCTGGCTGATGCAAGTTTAAATGACATTAGTGTTGATTGCGGTGTGTCTTATTGCCTTAGGAGAAATCTGTTAAGTATAAAAGTTTGCAGTTAAAATTCTGTGAAGTGTGAGACTTCTCTGGAACGTCTGTCATGTCAGCAGAACTGTTTAAGTGTAACTCTGGTCAGAAAAAAATGACACTATAAAAATTACATCTATCATGTACTGCATTTATTTTCCCTTGGTGATTTCCAGATTAAATCTGCTTCGTTTGCAAATCAGAAGAGACTTTTTTTAACTGCTTTTTTATCCAACAGTCTATGTTGCCAGTTCAATTTGTGTCTAAAAGAAAAATAAACTATGTTCTTTCTGTTCTTTTGGTTCATCATTTATGATCTACTCACAATAAAAATTCTCCAACTAAAATACAGGTTGTATTTGCACTGACATCGAATCAGTCAGAACAAACTATATCTCACTTGTCATTCAGATCAAAGTAAAACTTGTTTTTTTTTTTCCAGTAAACTACCCACATATATGGATTATGTGGAGTAACCAAATTGGTCATTATTATTCTAGTAAATTGAATAATATTCTATATTAAATATATAGTTAAATATGTGTATACAGATGCAATATACATCTGTATGTTGCTACACAAATATGTTAAGGTCATCATAAATTGTTTTCAAGCATAGTCTTACTCAAAAGTACCAAAAACACTATATATCCCTAACACTTGTGCTGATACCTCTGAAATGTGGTTTCAGCCTTTTCCCTTCCACATCAAGGAAAAGAATAGTGATAGAGTTTACTAATGTCAAATGACTGCAGCTCCTCAATGCTTCACCTGTGCCAGAGAGCATTAGGATTATTTGCATCATTTCCTAACCTTTTCCTCTTCTATTTGCTCACTTATATTTCATTAACTCTGTTTTTTGACATGGCTGAACTGTGTCAAATACTGACTCTTTTCAATTTATAATGTGAAATACAGCTACCTAGTTCTTGATATCTATTCATAGCTTAAGAAAAGATGTTATATACAGTGTTATGTCGCAGAATAGACATGTCTAGTTAGCAGTTATTTTCCAATGATATAAGACTACAATTTCAAACAAAAACTACTATCAAGAAATTCTATATTTAAAATATAAAGACTATGTGTTTTTCAAGCTAACATTTAGTTCTACTTCATCTTCAGCACTAGTCACTAGAACAATTATCAGATCGTATCATCCAATGAATGAAAAATAACCAAAGGGAGATGAACCTAAGCAAGACAATGGTCATGCAGGTAAATACAGGTAAAAATACTTTGTGGAGTTTGTCATGACTGAATGTACTTTGGCTGAAAGCATATATAGCAGTTGTTCAACCTGACTTACAGTTTTGGAGCACTCGCTCTTACACAATTTTATTTGTGAAGTGTCTTTCCTGTTAACTCTATTCGGTAATATAAATCTGCTGGTGATTCCATCAAACCCTAGAGAAAAAAAAACTGTCCTGATCATCTATCCTCCTGTCCCATTCTAAAGATGACTGTTGGCTTGGAGCTAAGGTAACTAAAAATTGCCTGAAGCTCTTGAATGAAGATTAATGGATAGTAGCTCTGTTCTTCAGGCACAAGGGTGATTTTATGATAAAATCATAGAATCAGTAAGGTTGGAAGGGACCTCCGGAGATCATCTAGTCCAACCCCCCTGCTCAAGCACAGTCACCTAGAGCATGTTAGACAGGGTTGCATCCAGGCAGGCCTTGAAGATCTCCAGAGAAGGAGACTCCACAACCTCTCTGGGCAACCTGGTCCAGTGCTCCGTCACTCTCACAGGGAAGAAATTCCCCCTCACGGTCAGGCGGAACTTCCTGTGCTTCAGTTTCTGCCCATTGCCTCTTGTCCTGTTACACTGGACAACTGAAGAGAGTTTAACCCCTTCCCCTTGACACCCTCCCTTCAGGTACTTATCCACATTGATAAGATCCCCCCTCAGGCTTCTCTTCCCCAGGCTGAAGAGGCCCAGCTCTCTCAGCCGTTCCTCGTAGGGCAGGTGCTCCAGCCCTCTGACCATCCTTGTAGCCCTACGCTGGACTCTCTCCAGTAGCTCCATGTCTCTCTCGTACTGGGGAGCTCAGAACTGGACACAGTCCTCGAGATGAGGCCTCCCCAGGGCTGAGTAGAGGGGCAGGATCACCTCCCTCGGAGGTAAAGCTTCTCTATACAGAAGACAGAAGATTTTGGAAGTAACCTACCACATGAAATAATGGCCACTACAAATCTTACCACTTTCTACTACAACTGCATGGGATCAATGTTAATCATTTCATTTAATGAACTACTGAAAGATGAAGGGGAGAACAGGAACTGAGATAGAATTTAAACCTCAATTTGTCTATAGCAGTGGTTGGCTTACAAAATGGTCTCTTTTTAAGTCTTAATATATTTCTGTCAGTTAATAAATTTGCTATAAAAACTCTACAATAAAACTGAGTTAAGGTTGACAGTATGTATTAGAAATCAATACTAAAACATATTCTCATATTGTTAGATGTTAAATCTCTATGGGAAACAATTTAATCATCATGACAAAAGGTTAAGATTTTGTAATCTCTTTCTACCTCAAATCAAGAAAAAAGAAAAGATCTCAAAAATATTTACTTCAATTTAGCTCAATTTAGACAATTCAGTCAATAATTCAGTCAAATTGAGCCACTTATTTAAACGCTTTGATTTTATTAACTTAAACCTGTAATTGAAAAATTATTTTGAATGATTAAAATGACTGATTCTTTTGTTTTCTAGATGAAGTATCTTGAATTGCAATTTTGGAAACTATCAAACTTTTGCCAGAACAAAATCTTTCACAGAAAGGGGTTTTGATGGAAAATGCTGCTCATATTTTATTTGACCAGTTCTACTGTATCTACCTGCCCCAAACCATCATGCATAATAAATTCAAAATTATAGCTTAAATGTACTATATACATATAGATCAAAAATTCCAAAAGTTAATCCTAAAAACTAAGCTATGGCTATGCACAGTTGAGGAGCACAACTGACATCACCTCTGATCTCTGATGTCTGGTGAAATCATACAATAACCTCCAATGACTACTCAAGCATTTGTCTGGATCCTCACATTCAGAGGAATGCATATAAAAAGGAATGATTCTTAAAGATTCACTAAAGTATGTTTTTATCTTTTTTATTTCTGGCAGTAGGAGAGCCCACACAGCTGAGGTGTCCAGTTTGGGCTTCCTCACATCTCCTTGCCTTTCCCTGCAGGATCACTCACCCAACATGGGCTCTCTGCTCTGCAATATCCTATTTATGTGCACAGGCGTATATATTCAACTCTCTTTATCTCACTGTTCTTGCCCTCATTTAGAATAGATGCAGTACAGTAGGCACAAGGTTAGCCTTTGGAATCAACTAATAATAAAAACACAGAACCGAAATTTATTATCATTAGAAATTGGTGCACTTTTTTCAGAGAAATGCAAAGAATTGTTCTGTTTCAAAGCAGCTGCTATGTCCCATTGCCTTCAGCCATGCTGATGTTAAGCTGTGTATAAAGACAGTGGCTTTCCATGCTGAAAGAAGAAAGGGTTTTTAGAATTATGTTCAGAAAAAGGAATTAAATGCTGAAGTATATATCTGCTTGGATAAGTGTAGTCACAGATTTATCTTGGCTGAACTCCAAACTGGAAAGTTGCGAGTCTGCTTTGGCTAAGCAGCCAGAGAGGCAAATTAGCACAGTGCTGATACACCCTGCCTTTCAGCCCATTACTTCAAGAGCAACTCTAGACCAGAGCTGACTCATGTTTGGTAAGCTGAGAAAGAGAGATGAGAGAAGTGGAAATTCTCTGTTGTTGATTCTCAGCTTTGAACCAAACGAGTTCAGGAAATCAATTCCAGAAAAGAAAACTCTAGAAAAAAATTACAGCAAATTTTATTTTACCAAAAATATCCATAAATAGTATCATGTTAATATACATAAGCAGTATCATCTGAGCATAAAGGAATTAGAAGACACTAACAAGGGAAATTCTTATAACCTTAACACGTTGGTTAAGGTTATGTTAAGGTTATCATTAAGAAAACATAATGAATAGCAATAATTGTGTCCCGACTTTGATTGTGAGTTAGTGAAAGTCTCATTGCACCTGCAGATGGGAACTGTGATATGACTGAGTCCAAACCCAGAGGACCACTATTCCGGTACAGAATCCTTCTTTTATTTCATAATCACTAAAATAAAGCTACTTTAATGCAAAATGATAAGACTCTTATCTCTTATCTTAAAAAATACAACTTTTAAGTTGTAAACACTCTACAAAAAAGTCTACTGAGATGTCTATTAGCATTTATTAACAATATTAGTCTATGTTATGCCCTCTAGCATTCTCCACATATATTTCCTGTTCTTTTCTTCAATCAGGAACAATCTTTGTACTCTATGCTTGGATGGTACCTATCTAATAGAGTTTTGGTCTCAGTCCCAACTGTTGTAAAAATATCTACAGCGTCTTGCTATTAGTGGTAACTACTGGCATCTCCCATCATTTGACCAAACCTCACAGGTGCTTAAAGTTCTTCCTAGATAAAGTCTGTTTTGTTCAAAACTCCGAAGAACATAATTACATCAGATCAGCACGTGATCATATCTTCCATTTTTCCCCTTAAAGCTATCAAGCATTAAACTATTTACTAGGGCAGAGACTGAAAATCCTCTTCCTATGTAAGTACTTTAACTACAAGGTTAAAGGTTCACTTTCACATTCTGCTGTTGGTAGCTGGAATTTCCGAAGTGTATGTTCTTTCTGTGATTCCTAGAGCTCTTTAAAAATATTGATTTCAATGTAGAGAGAGTGTTCAAGACTACCAGGAAAAAAATGCAAACAGCAGCTGTTTTCAGGAGAGAATAATTTAATTCTAGAGTCTTTCGAATGACAGGGCTGCCCTGAAGCAGATACTAGCTGTGTTCCCCAAAATGGTATCATCCACAACCTAGCAGAGGGCACATTCATGGCCTCCCATCACCCAGGTCTCTGATGACAATGGTAAACAGGACTGGCCCCAGCATTAACCTCTCAGGAACATCACTTGTAACATCAGACTATTGACCACTGCAACCCTTTCAGCCTGATGGTCCAGGCAGTTTTTCACCTCTACAGTAGTCTGCATAAAGCAGAGAAAGCAGTCAGGTTAGTCAAGCACAATTTGCCTCTGGTAAATCTGTTCTGATAGTTATCAGTTACTACCTTGTCCTTAATGTGCCTGGGAATGGCTTCCATGAGGTCTTGTTCCATGATCTTCTCAGAAGAGAGGTGAGGCAGATTAGCCTGTAGTTCATGGATCCTCCTTCTTGCCTTTTCTGAAGACAAACCTAATATTTACCCTTCTGAAGTCACTGGAAGAGAATTGTGATGACCTTTCAAAGATGACAAATAGCAGACTCACAGCGATCAGTTCTTGTTAACATCATCAAATGTATCCCACATGTTTGCAAGGATTCGTGTATGTCCAGTAATTACTCCTTAACTTGATCATCCTGTACTGTAGTTAGTACTTCTCCTACTTTTATACTAGGATTCTTTTCTACTGGGCATGGAAATCTGGGAGGTCTGAGAGCACTTCATTTCTTGCCTATTCCTTGCCCATCGCTTCTTTTCCTGTGCTATAGACATAGAGAACAAACTGCTTCCTTCCTCTTCAAACAACTCTTCACATATTTGAAGTCCTTAATTAAGTCTTTCCCCTATTTCCCTCTGTTATGAAAAACATCTCCAGTTTTTGCAGTCTTTCCTAGCACAGTAGATTTTCAGTAATCTCAATTATTCACATTCTTCTCCTATTTCTAGCTAGACTACATCATTCTTCAAATTTAACACCCATAACTGGAAAAGCCCACTATCTAATATCCTAGCTTCATTTAAAACCCTATGCACTTCTCCTACATATCTTTGAGGAGGTGGACTAGGTGATCTCCAGAGGTCCCTTCCAACCTTAATCATTTTGCAATTCCGTGATTCTGTAATACATACATAACGCTTTCAAATTTTTTTCATAATATATTTAAATTTAAATAGTATTTAAATGAGAATGATGTTACCATAGGACTGATCCTGTGAGGTGGAACTCCAATGATAAATCTCAGTGATTTTAAAAGTCAGGGCTGAAGTATCTAGGAGTGGCTTCAGATGTCCTCCAGTGTTACCGCTAGTTGAGAAGCTTAACCTACCAGGAGGTAGGTTTCTAAGATTTAAAGGCAACCAAGTGTACATCCACTGATGGATGAAACAGTGTGATAAACAGCTGTGTTAGTCTGTTTAGTTCTTTTGACCTAAGGCTGAGACTGTTTCCGCTATGATGTTAACCACTAGCTCAATAAAGCATGCTGCAAAAGTTTAGTTTATTTGTCCTGGATAAGGTTTGGGTAAAAGTAGACTGAGCAACACTTACCAGGGTTTGAAAGTAGAGGCTAAGATGTAATTAAGAGGATATTTGCTAGACGGCTATTATTTTATCTCTTGATCCTGATTTGCTATGTTCTCTAGATAAACGAACAAATACCTGGCTTTGAATCATTTTCACTGTACTGACCTGTGCTGCACTGATCACAGACTCTTCAGTGGGAAGGGTCTGCATGAGCCAAATATGACTGAGTCCATAATGTTAACACAGCTGAGAATACAGAGTTACGGGATTGTAGAGCTTCATCTCTTGTAAGGACTAAAGGAAACTAAGCCTGTCACTTGATAAATATCCTAAAGAGACCTAAACGGACCTAAAGCACAATTTGTCCGGCAATCATAATAACGTGTTTCTATTTCATGTACCAAATGCTTAAAGGGACTCTGGAATAGACTGTACCCAGTTCATAAAGAAAAGTCAAATCCACTGTTCTTTTTGCTTTGTGGGAACTAGTTAAACATTATCAGAGAACTACTTTCTATTACATTTTGAAATAATACAGGAGAATGCATTTTTAAGAAACCTTCAGAACGCACATACAGGCACCTTCATGGTGGAACGAAAGTTGTGTGATATGATAGCGGCATCACAGGGGTCTAGGTTCATAGCTGTATGCAACATGCAACATCACTGGGTAGTCTATACCATAAAATGAAATTTTATGGCAGAGGTGTCAGGCTGTTTAATGGAACAACTAGAGCTCTTTCACTCCTCACTAATCTTCCCTTGAGATTGTACATCCTATGTTTTCCACTGAGAACAAATTATAGACCTCCTCACGTCTCTTTTCTTCATGTAACATTAGTACATTCCAGGGGATGTCACCATATAAATGCACAATAAAAAAAAAAAAAAAGAAAGAAAGAAAAAAGTAGTTATCACGCACACCTACTTGACCTCCAAACACAAATATGTATTTTTTCTCAGACTAATACAGTGTCTACAAAGTTGATTTTTTACAGTTGATGCTATGGGAAGAAGGATGCAAAGATGTGAGTAAGGCAGGCTTCCTAACAAATGTTCTTGAGATTGAATATACTTTAATCTCTTTTAGGAGTCAGAAAATCTCCTTAATTTTACTTCATTGTTGAGCAACTTATGTCTTCTTCAGTAGAAGATGAACTGATGGCAAAGTCTGAGAGCAATAACAATGAAAAGAAAAAATATTCTTTAAAGATGAGTTTCATAGCCTCAGATGTCTTGAAGGCGATTGTTTTATTCACCCTTTCACTGTATTAAGTCTTACGGGATTGTTATTTATAGTAACACAATAAATGTAACAATTTCTCTGTACTATGATATTATTAGTGCAAAATGTGAAGATAGTTTTGCCAATGCTTGAACGGTATGTGACCAGATAGATAGTACAGAAACGTATATGATGTATCTGCAGCAGGAATAGCAAAATAGCTATTGAAATAATGGTGTTAAAAAGTATAAGCAAATTAATTATCTAGGATTGAATTACTATTCTGTTCAAACATTAAAGAATCTGCAAGTCAATGAAAATCTCTGGACTTAATATTTATTGAAGAGGAAATCTTATTGCTGTTGAGTTTAAAAAATTAATTTCTGAATTAAAAATCAACAAAGTTCTGAAACTTGAAGAGAAAGGAGTTCTGATCACACTACAGACCCAGGGAAAAGATATTATGAGTGGGAAGGAGAATAATTTCTCTATTCTTTCTGATTTATATTACAGCATTCCTGTTTACTTTTTCAGATTCTGAGAGACAAGTTCAAATATTCAATAAGCTATGAACAATTGCTCAGCAACTCAGGAGGTGTGAATATTGAGGTGCTTCCTTGCTTAAAACAATAGTTGAAGTTTGGAGTTAAGTTATGGTATGTTTTAGCAATTAGTAGATTCCTTTTATCCAAAAGAAGTGTTGACAATTCCTGCAGATATAATTGGTAGGTATTTCTTCCAGCAGCAGTAAGAGACAAATGGGACTTGCATATGTTGTCCTTGATTGTTGCCAATGGTCCTATTTCCTCTTCTTCCATAAACATGACTCATCCTTAGAGGGAAAAAATGTCTGGTTTTGATCCCATGTTTGGTATTTGCTCCCAATTATTATTATTTTTTTTTAATAGAGCCATATTGGATAACAGGAAAAGGTCTATCTAGGAGAAACTTGATAGCCTGTGCTCCTATCGAGGCAATATTGGTTTACTTTTAAGACAGATCTGTGACTTAATTGCCTTTATAGTTCTACAAAGAGACACAAATTGACAGAAGTTTCTAGCCTCCATGTCTATCTCCCGGAGATCATGCTTTCCACACCACAGCTTAAGTTAAGCACTTGTCACATTTGCTGCATACATGCCTCAAAAATCCCTGAAAAAATTAGATGAGGAGATGGAAGGAATGATTTGAAGAAAGATGGTAGTGTGTGGAAGGTGTTAATATTTACTGTTGGCTTCTCAATTAGAATAAGGCAAATTCAAATCAGATTGTGAGACCAAGCTTAATTTTTTTATCATTATAAAAGTTCTTTCTTCCCTGTAATGCAAACCTGAATAACAGTTCCAGCTTTGTGAGCAGAGGAAAGATAGAAATTTCAAAGTCTTATATGGAAGCAGTAAGCAGTGTAAGTTCTGAATATTTCCTGGTCTTACAGAGTGAAGATTGAAGATGAACTAAAGATTTAACAGGCTTGAGTGTATTTTAAAGAGCTAAGATTAAAGTGGCTTATTTAACATAAGTGTTACAACTATTTAATATAAAATTGTAATAAAAGTTTTCAAGCTTCTTTATGGATGCATTTACTCAGTTAGCTGCCAAAAGCTTTTGCGTGTTTTTTTTTTTTTTTTTTAATAAAACTTTCTTTGGCAGTTTTAAGTTGTATATTTTTATAAACTCTCAGCAGAGTATTCCAACAATAGCTGTAATATAAGTGCTTATCGGAACTCTAACAGCATAAGGCAATGTTTATTAAGTTTCAAGTACTGTGAAATACTAGATTTCTGAAAATTCCTGTCTTATTTCCTGTCTTTTCTCTAACTTTAGTGCAATTTGGGATTTTTAAAATGTAAGAATACACAGGATGTAACCTTCTCAATTTACAAAGCCTCCTTTCCTTGGTTGTTTCATTCTATTCCAACATCCCTTTGCAATATCACTCTCATAACTCAAGTCTTATCCGGATAAAGGTACTCTCAAGGATAGAGGATTCACAATCCCTTTTCACCATCCTGTTTGAAGATAAAGAATATCATCCTACTTTCACTTCTTTCGCCACATTAGCTCAAGAATTATTTTTTTTTTCTTTGTTTGCATTGTGCTCCAAGGTCCAACTCAGTAGGAGGCTGGGAAGCAGTGTCAATAACATATACAAAACAAAGATTTTGTGAAGAAACTCATTGGGACATTGCACATTACACCTTCCATAGAAATCATCTTATATTATTATATAAATATATATAAATATATAAATATATTATTATAGAAATAGCTTATATTACCATCACTAGAACTCCAAAGAAACTTATTCTTTTCCCTTGAAGCTGTGCTAGAAAAGCCTTTAGGATGCCTGAAGAGGCCAAGAGTCTGAGCAATGAGAAAAAAATTCATTAATGTTTCCAATTCCATGTCTTGAACTAAGAGGCAAAGTTGAGGAAAAGCTGGAAGCTTGCAGCCAGCTGCAGAACAGCAACTTGTAGAGGAGAGAAGGCAGAAGAAGAATATGTGGGAGTAAAACACTATGATTGCTTTCACATTTAAAGCATTTAGAACAAGGAGATATTTTCCTTGTAAGTTAAAAAAAAA
>NW_028186535.1:5028464-5044327 GCF_003343005.1 Rhea americana
AAAGGAAAGGAAAGGAAAGGAAAGGAAAGGAAAGGAAAGGAAAGGAAAGGAAAGGAAAGGAAAGGAAAGGAAAGGAAAGGAAAGGAAAGGAAAGGGAGAGAGATTTTGCCTCTCTATTGCTTTTATAACCTGTTAATACAAAGGATAGTTAAATTTTTTCTTTAGGAATGAGGTCTTAGCTTTGCATCACTGAGAATTATTGCTTAAACAGGAATAAGACCTCTTGAAAAAAAAAAAAAAACATTTTAGCTAAGCAGCTTTTGCAGTTTTGTCCACACCTTACTTATAATGTTATTTAACCTTAGCTTTAAAACAATGCTAGAATAGATTGCCTACTTTTATCAGGAGCCAAAAATAATTCAGCACTCAGTATTTTTCTCTGTAAATATTATTAAACTTTGGGGAAGGAGAAAAATAAAACTGACCTGAGCCGAATGAAAAATTGTACTGCAATTAAAGAGACTCTTAGCTGTGGTAGAGAGAGAGGAAGCAAGACGGGGAAAATGTAGCAGTATGTGAGAAACAAACAGTAATTAGTGAATGAAACTATTGCTGCTTAAAATTGGTATTTAAAACTTGGAAGGAGATCAAGCAACTTTCATGTAGCTTTCCTACATTTACATGTACAATAATATTTCATATCAGCAAACTGCAGCATAAAGAAGTTAGCATGTTATGCTACCATTAAAATAGCATGAAGATGTCTTGGAGAGAAAAAGAAAGGAATCTGGGGGAGAAAGGTTTCTGCAGTTATACAAAGTGATTTATTTTTCTCATAAATATTGGGCAATGAAGACTTCAAATTTAACAATGAAAAGGACTTATAGGAGTTATAGTTAATGTTCTACACAGAGGTGCTTGTATTCCATAGATTTCTGTGAATAATGTTAGAACTTTGTTATTACTTATAGAAAGACAAATAAATTACACATAGTAACTGTATTTTTGGTATAACAAGAATATTTCTCAGAGCATACTTTATTAATTTTTTAAATGTTACAAATGTCCTCTGTTCTGGAGTTAGGATATATATTAATATTAATCTAAAATGTTCATAACTTTACCTTTGCTAAAAACAACAAACGATGGAATAGTTCAGTTGCTGTAATGCATAATAATCATTACAAATACACCTGCCCCCAAAATATCTTTCAAAAATGTTTTGTTTGAGCTAGTGAAGCCTCCACTCTCTCTGGGAATCTTTTCAAAGTCCATCCTATGTGAAGGCCTGCTTTAGTTGGCATCTATATGACACTTTTCATAGACATTGAATGGAGGTCACAGTGCAGAAACCAAGTGTTTGTTTTTCATTCCTAATAGAAGAGAAATTTTAAACATGAAGCAATTGCTCACTCCTTCAAGGAAGATAATTTATCTCTCCCCTTAGCACAGTCAGATTCTGGAGACTTGCCATTTCAATTCTCTAGGACTTTACAACACACTCTACAATATTAAAATAAAATTTTACTGTATTGTGGAAGGAGGTGGGGGAGAAAATCTGTGTTAACACTGATTAAAGATGAAAATTCTATTCTGTGAAGGTCAGGAAACACAGTATATCTTCCTATAGCATCTTTACCCTATTTCATAGTGTGAGTATGCCAAATGCTTCTTTGCTGACCGCTGTGTGATCAAGTGACAAAATATTCCATTATACTGTTTGAAAACAAATTAATTTAAAGATGATCAGGATCTCATTTTCAAAGAAAGTCCTCAGAAACACGAATAACTTTTCTTTTTTAATCAGCACAGGAAAGCTGTTTGTGTTCCTTGTCTCTAGTGTTTTACAAGCAAAATTATTGGTATCCAAAAAAAATGATTCAAGAAAATTTAGACTTCTTACCAAAGATTTTATCAGTGTGATTTCTAATAGAGCCTGTAGTAGCTGAGCTTCTGAACTCCAGACACTTCCTTTAAAATGTATCCTTTGGCATGTCAACCATCAATTTGAAAGGTTAGTAAACAGTCTGCTAAGTCCTCAAAGTCAGTGGAATGCCTACTGACAGTATTTCCAGTGCTTTCCATAAAATCAAACTTTTGTATTTTCTTTAAAGGCAACAGTAATCATGTCATTGCCTTTGGACATAATGTCCAAAGCTTAATGTGTTTTTAAAATTAATCTCATTATTCTGTCAGACATCTCTCCCCTTTTATCAGTTGCAAAAAATAGCCTCCTGTAGAGAGTCAAATCTTTTATTTATCATTTTAGCCCTAGCTACAATTAACTTTGCTATTTTAAAGAAGTTTTCCTCTTACTAGAGAGAGTTGAAGAAAATTAAAAAAAAAAAAAGGAGTCTTCAGTTAAAAGGATACATACTGTCAACATTGTTAGTCTTTGAAAATTGCCTCATATTGTGGATTTTTTCTTGGGGAGTCCAGTACATAATTTATATACAGACACGTAAGTGGCTGGAGCACTGAATAATAAATATTAGATTTGCTGTATGTTTCTCTGTAAATAAATTGATTGCCTATGTGCACTATCACCTGGCAATACTTTACTTATAGCTTGATTTTTTAAAAAAATAACTGCAGGAATCTTTAAAACAAGAACTTCAACATCAGCCAGCCATCAAGGTCTAACAACTTGTCTATACTCTTTTAATAATGTAGTAGCCAGTTGCTTAAGCAACATTTGCTCAGAATCTAAGAGATGAAAACCATGAAGTTTTATGGAAATTAACCTGAAGGTGATTTCAAGGAATTAGGATAAATCTTAGGCATATAGGATCAATGCAAGTACAGCAGCAGATGGGGTAGTAAAACTCAATTTAGTAGAGGGCATATGGTATGTTCCCTGCAGTAGGAGCTGGAGGAAAGGCTTATTCTCAGCTTGGGCCAGATTCAAAGACAATTGAAGTCAATGGAGTCACTCATAGCAGCGAATGTTGGCTTGGGCTTCACCAAGGGTTCAAACATAACCATTTAGCATATGGTTAAAATGTTCACTGCTTCTTTTACCCCACTGGCTTCCAGATTTTATTAGCCATCTCATCCTAACAGCAGGCTGCTTTTCCAAGTCAAAACAAACTGCTACCCAAGTGTCTAATTTTTAGAGGTCTAACATTTCTGTCTTCTTTTGTCTATATTGTGATTTAACATTCATGGGAACTTGCAGATTTTATAATTACCAATTGAAAAAAAATGGCCATAAAGGCAACAATGTAAATCAGGTGCAGCCTCTTTTATTCAAACCTCTCAGGTACCTCCCAGCTTTATGATTATCAGAAGATCTACTGAAGTTACTGTGACTATGGGAATAGTTTTGCCAGTTCCATTTTTGAACTCTTGTCAAGATGCTTGAAAGGATCTTTCTTAATGCCTTGAATACAGAAAAATGTGAATAAAATGATTTTGCTTGTTTGGGAACTTATTTAAAGATTTATTTTTTCTATGAGAACTAAGAAGACATTTCCTACTTCTTTTCTGTACATTTTTCTACAAATAAAGAATTACAGAATTGATTCTTAGATGCTTAGAGCTCTATAAAACTATGATGTTTGTGTATATAGATGAATGTATCAGCTGGTGAGAGTTGTACTTCTGATTTTTCCATCAAGGATTCTGTGTAATACAAATAGAATAAAGGGTTTTGTTTTATTTTAAATAGTTTACTTTAATCTTTTTTTTCCCTTTTTTTAGTTTGGATCTAGATGAATCATTATCTGGGTGGAGAGGCTTGTGGTAATAGGATTATTATTATTTCATTTCCTCTTAGTTTGAAACAAACAAAATCATTCATTGATATCACATTTAATATGTTGGATTAGAAAATTTTTTCAGACCCAGCATGATATGAACAAAACAATACTGTCCTTTAGTTGACACTGACAATATTTAAATTTTTGCTTAGACTGTGCAAAGAGTTCTTAATATGCAGTGGCATTGTATTATGATTTCATATAGCTAGGATAATGTACATTATTTTGTGTTAAACACTGACAATTCTATTCAATGGAATTTTGTCATATAAGAATACTTTATGGATGTAAAACTGAGTGCAGAAATGATCTCACTGAGTTGCGCTGAGGATAGCTTCAATCTTAATTCTGCATTTCTATGTGTTCATGGGGCCTTGCTCAATTTCTAGACAAGAATGAACTAAGGAAAAGCTGTAACAGTCAACAAAATAGACTTTTCGGTACTCTTCTTTTATAGTTTTTGGCAGTGGTTTGAACAAAGAATAGCTAGTAAGATGAACTATGCATCATATACACCTTTCTGAGGCTGCACCTACAAGGGGTTACACCTAAGATGAATCAGTTCACTCTAAGTGCAGAAATTTGGCAATACTACACACAAGTGGGTCCATATCACTTCATCACATCAGCTTACAGTAGTCTCATGGTTCACATAATATAATTAGTTACATACATTTCTGCATTTCCTCAAATGAGCCACTCAGCTGTCTGGGAAGATATCCTATGGTCTGATGTTCTATCACAGGCCTCTGTAGTCCATGGTTTTTCCCTTATCACGCAGGATAGTCTGCTGCAGAAGACAGAAACTTTCAAACTGCAGCTCAGAAAAAATGCTCTCAAGACTCCTCGGTTCGCATCCATCACTTTTGTGATCTCTATTTTTGAACTGCTGTGAGGATGCTCGAAGGAATCTTACTTAATGCCATGAATATAAATCTTATTAATACAAATAGGATGATGCTTATGCAATTGGAATTTTACAGCAGATAGATATCACTGTGCAGTTTTGTAAAGCTTCAAATATCATGGCTGTCCAGGTCATGGAAGAGGGATACAGCCTCAGCACATAATTGTACAGAACATTTACATGATGCAGTTTTTTCTAGTTGTCTGATACTACTGCATACAGCAACTGTATTGACAAGAAGGACCAGAGCCATGATTCTCCAGTGAGTGCCCAACAACAGCAGCAGAATTTCAGGATTACAAAGCTTGCTTTCCTTTGTATTTGCATGGGTGTTCGCACATTGGACTGCCATCACTTTACCCATTGATTGCTTGACTTTTGCTAACCATTTGAGCAGGTCACAGTGAAGTAAAAACAATGAAGATCTGAAGCACTGTAAGGAAGGAGAACTTCTATTTTATCAGATGACAAACTTTGTTTTTCAGAGAGGTCTATGGATGGCCCTGTATGGTTGCATTCCTGATTCCTTTAGGACTATTAGTAGGATGCCCATGACTAATCTTCAGCATTGTATCAAGCCAAAATTTTCATCTACCATATAGGATATTTTTTCATGTTGCTTCAAGGCCTCATTAGTTATTACGGAAGGCTCACTAATATTAACGTGGAAAGATCAATGATGCCAAGAACTGGGATTCATTTCAAATAGTGCCCAAAGGAAAATCTGCTACCTGGACCATCTGGACATTAATGGTATTAAGATTCCACACCTCAGTAGGGAAGATCTGGTTTATTTTCAGCTCCCTAGCATATGCTGCTTTCACTGGTTTCTTCAGGAAAGGGAAAGAATAGTTTGGCTTCATTTTGCTTTTGTTGTATAATGGAAAGTGCTTTTGGACCACTTATGGGAAATGCTGGATTTCTCTCAAGGATGTATGGCAAGGACCTATTTTATTCCACAGGGATGAAACACGGAATGATTGATTCTTGTGGCAAGATTGTACAGTCATTGCTTAAAATCATGATTCCCACAGGGGCTGCAGCAGAACTCCAGGTTGTGCTGCTCAGCCTTCTGCCAAAGATGTCCATTCATATCATTTGCCTTTTCAATTTCTATGTTACGATTCTTTCAAGAGCCTTTTGCTCCATTTTGGTCCCTTGGTCCTAATGTAAGAAAATACTCACTTCTCAGCTGTCTCTTCGTGGCAGCCTAATAGAGTAAATTCAATAATCCCTGGAACAGACCATTTCTTTATTCTTTTTTTTTTTTTTTTTTCCTTTCATATGGAGATTTGTCAGTTTTTCTATGGAGGACAGCTATCCCCTTTCCTCAATATATGGTATGACAAAAATACCCCAGGCATCTTCCTTCTCTACTTCATTCACAGTTTTGGGATGCCATTTCAAGCTTCTTTTTCACCTTGGGATTTCTTTTGACTTTTTTTGAGAAGCCGAGCTATATTTGAAGTTATTTGCTTTTACACAAAGCTTCTGTGATAGTGGCTGGGTGTTTAACCAACAATGTTAGGTTCTGAGTGAATAGAAAAGGATTCAGGTAGCTGCTAATAATATTCTGCATTCTTCAAAGCTATTCTTACTTTTGAGGATGCTGTCCAGGAGCAAGACAGGTAATAGGCCAATCAGAAACACACACAAGGGTGTGTTTTATTGAGATCTTTTCCTCATCTTACTCTCAACCATATATCCACTCCTGCTAGTGGATGTAATACTAACTATCTGTGCAGGCACAGGAGGGCTTTTCTCTTCTTTCTTAAAATCTGTGCGTTTTGTTTTCAGTTCTCTTTTACTACACCTACAAATAAGTAAAAAGTACACTGCAAAATTAATAGCATTCTGCAGTAACTATTTAAGGCAAGTACTTTGTAATGTCTTAAAAATCTCCATTCATGTTTGAAATGTCTCTGTAATATGATTTTACCATTTATGTCATGAAATCCCAGTAGCAGTAAAAGCTGAGTGCTCTAATGAAACCATGAGCCAGGACTTTATTTTTCGCTAATTTTTCATTCTGTATTTGTCACTACAATAAGCATCCTAGTTTTGCAAAGTATCACATTCTTGGTCATTCTTTCCTCCAAACACCTGTTTTGTCAGCTTTTTGGAGGAAATGTGTCATTCCTTAAGTAAAGAGCTCACAAGCACTTTCAATTCTCCAAGCCCAGGAGCAAGCTGTAACCACATCCCATCTCTGTATTGAAGTAACACCCAGGCACATATGCATACCATTTCCCTGTTCTCCGTGGGAGAAAACATGATCAGGAGACCAGGACTCAGAAGCATGCAATGTTATAATGTTCTCATGGGAATCAATTGCAATGAATTGTAACGTCATGGAAAGACTAATATTAGGGAATACTGACCAGTTAAGAAGGAGACATGTTGAAATCAGCTTATACAGGATTCTTTGAGTCTGTGTATTTATTTAACGTGGAGTACCGGCAAGAAAGCAAATTTATAAATTATTTCTAAATCAGCACTTCCTAAATGATGTGTCATCTTCTTCAGCAGGAGTTTTAACATATCTCTGAGAAGACACTGTGAATGGATATTACACCATTGCAGCATTATGTTCCTTTACACAACTTATTCACTGGAGTTGAAAGGGAGAAGAGTAGGAACGGTTTAGCATACCTGTATCACAAAGTTGCTGTCAAAAGAAAATGAAGCAGTTAAAATCTCATAAATGTTTAAACTCTCTAGGAATGTGGACCACAAGGGAGAAGAGCTGAGCTCTCCTCTGTATTTGCAAGCAATGGTAAGCAGTTTGCTTTTGGCTGGCATGCAGCAAAGTACTGTCTTCAGCAGCAGTAGTCACGAGGTTTTTGTGCCTCTACTACTCTTCAAGAAGAGCCAGTATTGTGATAGTAGGGGACTGTGTCACGATATGGATATGCATACAAAATGGTAGAAGCTACTGAAAGAATGATCTCTCTTCAAAACTTAAAATTTGTGCAGCATCATTCAGTTCAGGTTGAAGCATACAGAGATCACATAGCACTTTGAGTCTGTGGATGTAACAGCACCAGGAAGGAGTAGATGTGAGGCAGAGTAATATGCATGCATAAAACTCTAAGCCAACACCTGGCATTCAGTGCTGAAAATGCAAACGTGCAGCAATAAATCATATAATTTGTGTTCTTTGTGGATAACTAAATATCATATAATTCTTTGTTTTGATGCTAACATGATCCAGCTCATCACAGCTGTGTTATGTCTAGTATTAGTAGACTTGTTCTGGTCTTTTGTCCTTCGATTCCTCTATTTCAACTCCTTGGCAATTAACATGAGGCGCAGCTTTTGGGAGACTTCTTAGCTCTGAGACTCTTGTACAGGTTTACAACTTAGTGACTTGTATCTAGGCGGATCAAGCATACTTCTCTTCAAAGTCCAGGACATATTCAAGCAGAATCATTGGTGACATGTCTGCTTTAATGCATTCGCAAATTCACTATTACTTAGTACTGGAATGGGGCACTCCTGGCTGCCCAAGGGCATTTATTTGTAGAGGCAATCTGATCATGATGACTCCAAATCAACATGAGGAGGGAATCCAGAGTGAAGTGACTGGTGTGGGCTGGAAGTGGACTGCCAGAAGTGCAGCAGAGAAGAATGTATTTACAAAACTTGCAGTGTAAACGAAAATCTGAGTTCTTCCTGTGCAAAACAGACATCCAGGAACAAATTCTATAGGGCGTGTTTCAGAGTGATGAATACTATTTTGGGAAACAGATTCTAACTCAGGAGTCTAAGTTAGCAACTGATAAGCAACTAGACATGAGTTTTCAAAGCAATGGTGTGACAAAATTATTAATATGATCACTGTATTTATTAGCATAGCAGTATTGAGTAGGATCTGGTAAATCTATTAATTCTGCTTTTCAAATGACTAGAGGAATGCAGTGTGGAGTTCTAGCAACAATATTTCAAGGAGCATGTTAAAATTGGAGAGTCAGGGAAGAACTAGCACATTTATTAAAGGATTTGAAAATACGTATTTTAATGAAATACTCAAGAAGTTTGATTTAATTAGTTTAATAAGGAAGGGCTCAGACTCATCAAAGGTAACTAGTCTGTAGTTTCAGGCATTAAAATACAGGAAATAGACGCGTGAAAAGGCAACTCTTCAGCTTACAGCTCAAAGAAATAACAAGAGTCAATGGCTGGAAATTAGACAAGTTAGATAAATGCAGTCTAGTAGTAGCATAGACATTTTTAAAGAGAAGAGTAACCATCCAGTGGAACAACTTAATGCAGGTAACATTAGATTCTCCATCACCAGTAATTTTTAAATTAAAATTGAATTTTTTGAAAAAAATATCTAGTCTAAGCAGCAATTACTTCAGCAAAATTTTATAACCAATATTACATCCAGTGTCAGCCTATAGACTTTTGTTCAATTAATCTAGGATATATCGCATTTCTAATCTAATAATTTTAAAGCAAATCACAAACATTCATAAATAATGCCTTGCTACAATCCCTGTGAAGCTGATAAGTATTTTCAGTGTTTATTTGCTTTTCTCCAAAAACTGTTCTTGGCTGTTGGAAAACTGCTGTGTGATACAGATACTGCTGAGGTAGCATCAGACTAGGTAACAACAGCACAAAGCTCAGTGCTGGATATAAAATCTACCTGCAAATCAGAATGAGCACTTGGGTGTTTAGCTCAAGCTGAGATACCTGCTGTTGTGAACAGCTCAGGAACTGTGAACAGTCTAGGTTACAGTAGCAGCTGATGTTACCCTCTCTAGGTTGGTTCAAAGAAAGATCTAGGAGTGGTTGAAAACATGTCTACAATTGCCTCATAAAGCAAGACTTTCCCCAAAGATCCATATTCAATATCCTCAAGTGAAATACTCACTTAAAAAAACGGGAAAATTTAACTGTAACAAGACTTGTGGTGGATCCTGTCACTTTAAATCAAGCTTCCATGTGTGCTTTAAAAACACGCCCTAGCTCTGACACAATTTATTGGCCTTGCTAGGAAAATTACTAGGTAATACTTTCAAGCCTGAATGAGGTCAAAATAAATGCTCGAAACAGTTCCTCCTGACTTCAAAATATATGAAAAACAGTGGCAAATAAAGTGAGATTTTAAAGGTATTTTTTTTCCAGAATCTCTTTAGGCACATGCACTGAATCGTGACTCTTAATATGGACAAGCATAAACAAATTTGGAGCTCTGATTTTAGAAAGAGAATCCTAAATATAAAGTCCTGAATACTTCTGGTAAGATTTTGGAAAGAATGGGCTAACTTGCAAACCCGTTAAGCACTCAGCAACTCCCATTGATCCAAAGGTCAGAAGAAGCAGGGCAAGGTTTATAGGGACAAATGAAGTTGATTTAGGGGTTTGACACAAGAGCCCCGGCTAATCTTGCCATGGCAGTTAACATCTTGGTCCAAACATCCCTCCTGCCCCTTGGCCCAAGACTTACCAGTCTTTTGGTCAATTAGCTGCTAATGAGCTACCTAGGGGCATATTTCAGCTTTTTAGCTTACAATGTTAATGAAAATAAGTTTGAATTAACATTGATGTACTGCAAACAGAGAACTAAGGGCACAGGCACATGTTACCCTCAGCTTGGGGTGGAGACCTCTTCAGACAAAACCAGGTGGACAGCCGTGAACAGGAACAAATCACAGGGCCAGAGGAAAGGGTTTTTCTGTGTGAAAGAGCTGTACTTCCAGACCCAGCTGTGCCATTCCACCACCTATCTCAAAATGCATTGTGTTGCCTCATTTCTACAGGAAGTATATGGCCCAGGAAGGACCGAAAACAAAATCTCCCAGCTTCCAAGGACTTACCTTAATCAAAGGAGATTATCTTTCCTCTCTGAATAAATGTTTAGAGATTTGAGTCTGAAGTTCAGATTGATGGTCCAGTCATGTAAATTCATAGAGCATTCAGGGCTATTAAAAGTTGCATTATAGTGAAACAGAAAGATCCTCAAAATATAATTTCGGAGAACAAACCCATTTTGAAGTCCTACAAATGTTAAAAAAAAAATCAAAGCCAGAAATTTTAATTCACAGATTTGTCTGAAAGTATATAAAATATTGCTGCATAGGTATTTCAGTGTATGTCAAATTTTAACTTGGTGTGGATTTCTGCAGCCAAATTGTAACTGCTTTGAGCAGAAGCACCACTGTAATCAATCTACTTGCCAATAAAAATGATTTGTCAGGTGCTTGAACCCACAACTTCCTGATTTTCTAGATGCTCTAAACTTGAACACTTGGAAAAAAACATGTAATACCTTCATTTTAATCTGTAATCTTTGGGAACATTGTGATCTAAAACTCAATTCTTGTCATTCATTTTCTTTTCTTGAAATAGAAAAGGGTATCAACAGCATATCAATTATCACTGTGGGCCATTTTATACACTACCTTCACGTTTCCCATGGAAAACTTAATTATCACTATTATAATCCACTACAAAGGAAGGTATCAATGAAGTGTAACTACAGTTTATATTGACAACTGTCTCTTCACTGAAAGAAGCTGAATGTTTTGGCATTTTGTGACCAAGGAAATCTTTAAGTAGTACAAGTTTATTTCCAGTATTGCATCCAAGAGAATCTCAATCTCAGTCGTTTCCTTAAGCCTACACTTTGATTCATCAGTCAGCTCCTTCTCCGTGCTGTCAGGATCTTTCAAGGGGAGCAATGGAAACATACAACAGAGATGGTAGCATCTCTCTGCTGTCTAACACAACAGAGGTTCTCGGGAACATCAGAGCAGCTCCTGTCATCTCCAAGCAAGGTAGCCTCACTGGCTCTGCAAAGACGGCTTATGTGCAAAATTTCTGCAACATGGGAATTATTGGGGAAGTAAGAGAGATGTCAGATGCAGACAGAATCTTCAAGGGATACATAACTGTCATTTATTTTTCTGAACTATAACAACATAATTTTAAGATCTATAAGTTCAGATTGTAACAGTCCCAGATTTTGGTCAACTTTAACACGGATTAGAAAATGCATATCCTCAATGTAAGGACTGTGCTCCTTCCAAAGTTTTTGCTTCACAGCCGGGGAGTAAACTCACTCAACAAAAATAAAGCAACATATTTTTTTCCTTATCTCATTCTTCTAAAAGGACAAAGGATTTTTCTGGAGCTTTTTAAAAACCCTTGAAATAGACAGGTAACTAGTATAATGAATTCAATCTTGTTGCCTAAAAAAAAGGAATTGTTATGGTAAATGAAAATAAGATTTCAGAATATAAAATAATAGATAAATCTAACTGTAGGCATTGTTAAAAATTCTGTTTATTAATGAAAGTGGCAATAAACATGATTGTTCTCTTACAATTTAATTAAAGCAACTTATAATCTATGTTAGTTTACTGTAAACAGTCAAGGTTCCAGTTTCTTAATTTTCATTACCTAGAAGTTAAGAGTAATAAGACTGGTCTCCTGGAAATTTCCAGACTTTCTTTTTTTGTAGCTGTTACATAAATTTCTAGAGAAACCAGTAGATATGCCAACTAATTGCCCACTAATTCTGGGAAGGAAGAAGTTTGGTACTCTGCAGATTGCATGAGTGAAAAAATGAAAAGCCCACCAAGCAAAAAAAAAAAAAAAAAAAAAAAAAAAAAAAAAAAAAAAAAAAAAAAAAATTATTAAAAAAAAAAAAAAAAAAAAAAAAAATTCACTTCAAACAAATTATCATTTTTTTAAAAAAAAAAAGTTTCACTAATTGAAGGTAGCTTTATAGACGGTGAGACCAACTCTTTCTATTGACTCATGAGATAACCAAGCAGTTCCATGGAACTGTAAAACTTTGTGTGGTGACAAACTGTCATTGGTCCTGTTACAAGTCATTCTTTGAATACTTCATCATCCCCTGTTTCGAAAGAATTTTTTTTTTAAGTTGGAGATAATTGATTTTGAGTAGAGATGCTATGTTGATCAGAAGATCTTTATCTTGATTTTCAATAGAAACTCTCCAGACCAAACAGCTTCCAAGGACTGGGGAGTGATGCTTTCCTGGAAGAACGAATTACATGCACTGAGCTTGACTACATTGATTCTGAAATCAACTTACATAGTACACACATATAAAGCAAACTACACTGTAGGCAAATATGTTATATCATGTCTGGATTACATATTCTCAGCTTCTTCTCCATAGGGAAGTCTTTTGCAACACATACTAGCAATTAACAGAAAGATAACTACAGCGACAGACATGATGTCGCTATTACAAAGAACAACCGTCTCCTCCACCAAATCACTACATATAGTAATTAAGAAGATCCCTGTTGGTTAGGGTTGCAAGGGCAGAAATAAAAATGCTGTATATACCATTCTTTCAGCCTAATCTAGCTGATCTCTAGATCTGAGCAGAACATCCTACCAATTGCTGCAGCTTCAGTTACCCTTCTATTTTTTGCATTGTTTTTGTATTATGGGGATGTAAGGAACAGGCTGGAAAAACATGCAGGGCTATGCAGGTTAGGTAAACAGATACGAAAAGGACAGTGACAGAAAAGCCCATGCAGATACACTAGTTAAGTTCTGTAACAAAGCAGAAAATTTGGTCAAATAAGGATTACCTACTAGGGCTGTCTTTTTTTTTTTTTTTTTTTTTTTTTTTCTGAGACTATATTCTTGTATAAAAGGACAATTAGGAACTGCATTTTTTAGGTTCACATAAGTGATCAATGTGAACAGCATATTTCCAGTTGGATATTCAAAAGGTCATACTTATTTTACTGAAGTAAACAAAAGATGTTTTTACTATCTCAGTTTAAACTTTTAAACTGCGGTACTGGCATCTGTGCCACTTCATTTTTCTTTCCCACTTGACGCTATCTATATAAAATTGCATTCTTCCTGGCCATGCCTGACTATCTACTTCCTAAAACAATCATTTCAAGTGTTAGCAACCACTCGCAATCTTTTGATTCAGAAAAAACTCTCCCTTAAGAATTTTACATGTGTGAAGTATACTCTATATAGAGTACACAAATAGCTTCTCCCAGTCACCTGTCACAGACTACTCAGAATCAGTCCAGAGGTGCAAGGTGTCCACAGAGCCCTAAGCTGAAAATCACTGTCCTAAAAAGTTAAATTTTCGTTTTTGCTAATGTTTCACGCTCTTCTTATAGCCCAAAGAATCCGGGTAAATTCATGATGTTGTGTAGCTTTCTCATGTCTTACTGCTATTAATAATTGCTAAAAAATAACTACTATTTTTCCACTACTGTGATAGAAGTCAGTAAGAATTGAATGTGCTCAGAAAAAAATAATTGCGGAGAATGAGGAAATTATATATTTTTTTTTCCAATCAAATACAAGTATTTCCTCATAAGTAATGAGGAAAACAAGAAACCTGGGCAAACTAACATGCCCTTAGTACTTTTGCTCAGTATTTTTATCCTTCTGTTATCAACTCTAAATAATAGAACATGGCCTCCATCTTGTAAATGCTTAGGCATATGAGTAGTTGTATGCCTGTGTGCAAGCACACTGAATTTGCAGAGATCACAAGTATAAATATTTGTTAGATCAAGGCCTAAACTGTTAGTAGTGTTTAATATGCATAACTGGAATTGAGGAGAGTAAACTGAGGAGAGTACTAGTGGCAGTATCTGACAGATTAAATGTAAGGATAGTCTCACAAGGGAAAAGATTTTTTTTTTTTTTTGAAAATATTTGATGCTATGAGCAATCTACTATGTTCCAAATCGAAAACATTCATATTTTTATAGAATTTTTATGAACTAAGAATAAAAATTAATTTGGACAAGTTGAAAGAGAGACTCAACTCCATGACTAACATGGGAATTACCATAATCCTCTCTTCAACTTAATCACGAAATTTTAAGAGGGTTTTTCTGGAAGCCCTTGAGATCTCCTACATTGAACGTTAACTTACATCCATTATTTTTATACTACTTTAAACACACTCATAAATGCAGTTTGTGGCTGGGCTATGGGATAAACCCTTTGAGTTCTAAATCACTTGTTTGAATCTTGGCCAGAAATTACTATCATTGGCTGTCTTTTGCAAGATACGTCAAAAGGGCTGAAGATCTTTAATCTTGTATCAGTTCTAATTCTGAATTTCCAGCTATATCTACTCATTGCTAGAGTATTTCTGGAACAAGCTGCACTCATGGGTCTCTACTGTAAAGGAACAGTGGAAGCCCTGAGGAGCCATCCACATCTGTGAACTCACAAGTTTCTCCTCTGCTCACTTCTTGCAATTATATGCCTCTCACCCATCAAACGATTTAGTGTGGAGATTATGCCTCAAAAGGTATAGCTCATCCCCGCTGTATTAGCTTCTCTTGATCACAGTATTCAGAAAAAAAAAATCCATAAACCAGAGGACATTTTTGGTTACAACTGTGTAAATGACGGAAGCCAACTGCTTGGCAGAAACTTGTTCAAGGCTAAAAGATTCAGTAAAAATGGCATCAGTGAAAGCATTTTTGCTGTCAGTGTTACTGCTTCTCCTAAGTAATTTAACAGCAGCAGCAGAACTACAAGAAGCATCGGCCAGAGCTCAAATCTGGTAACGTTCCAGGCACGCTGCAGAGCCTTTTTTCTTTTCCCTCTTTTTTTTCCCTTTTTTCCCCCCAGGCCTTTAGGGATGAATGGGTTGAGGGATATGAGGGGCCAGGCTTAATCAGATGATGAGTAATTACTCTCATTGGACTGCTGGTTTATGGAGTTTTTTATTATATGATTTTCATTTTATAGAACACTTGTAAGTTTAAATACATGTTCAAATACAGTAATTAATAAACGTTAATATCATGCCTACTCACAAGAAAATACAAATGAAATCTGTTAGCCAGGGAAAGTCAAAATTTCACAAGCAAATCTAAGCAAAAGCTTGGGGTAAAACGTTAGAATTGCTAAATAGATGGAACACATGCTCTGTCAGGTGCAAACTCAGGAAACTCATCCTTGTAATAGGATATAAACATCAGCAGTGCTGCTGTAGCTGACTTTCTCTCAGTGCTGGGCTGAATTTTAATCCAGAAACTCATTACTAGACTTACTTTCGCTCATTTATTGTTCTTCACAACCGTTGGCTTTGATACAATAAGGGTGGGGGGGGATGTTTTTCTAGTTGGGGGCTGATTCTCCTTGGCTGGGTCTCATTTGCTTTTAATGCTTTCAGGTGATTCCTCCCTTCTCCACCTCTCAAACGACCCATCCAGGAGATATTTGAGAAGGAGCTTAGCTAGGTGCCGCGTTTACCTTTTTTT
>NW_028186535.1:5044447-5045698 GCF_003343005.1 Rhea americana
GCCGCCCGTCGGTCCTGCCGGGCCGCGCCGGGCCGGGCCGCGCCGGGCGGACCGGACCGGACCGGAGCGCTGCCCGCAGCCGGAGCCGAGCCGCGCCGCTGCCCACGCTGGCTTGCCGCGGCTGGGAGGCGGCGTGCAGGGCTGCGCTGCGAGGGAGCTCAGCTTCCCCCTCCTTTACTTGCCTTTTCTCCCTGACTTGGGTAAACAGCTGCATCGTAGCTCGCAAACGACCGGTATTTTCAATTTTCAAAGCTAATGAAATCAACGTCGTACAAGCATGTACTTACCCCTCCTTTCCTAACAAAACATACGAGCAAATCGGCTGTTTTCTTTCAAAACATGAGCACGGCGTTTTGCATTATTTTCGAACGCAGGGGAAAAAAAGAGAACTCGAGAGTATTTTTCTTGCAAGTTCAAGTGTAAAATGAGATACTTTAAAAAAATAATGCACCATTTTGGATCAACACTTTATGAGATTGTCTAGGGGCCAATGCTTACAAATCCTCCCCTTATTATGTCCCAGGATGGGAGCTCTGATGCATGGACACAAAACAACTTTGCTCAGTGACCTGTGGGCGAGGGAAAATCCTTGCCAGCTCTGCAAATGACCCAGCACTGATACTTGCTTCTGTAACTGTTCACTCAGCAACACTCCCAATTTCCGTTATGCACGCTGACATTTTTGGACTCGTGGACTGCGGCCCTGGCCAAGTCTTTGAAAATATTTGCTGATAAATTAAGCAGGTAGTTTGGAAACAACAGAGTAAGACCGGGGGTCGGGGGGGAGAAAAGCAGCCAGCGAAGCGGTACGAGCTGACCGAAACTCGCGGCGCAGCCGGGCGGGCAGGTGGCCCCTCGCCATCGCCCCCCAGCCGGGCACCCCCGACGCCTCCCGGCCCTTCTCGCTGCGTTTTTGCCCCTTCCGCTGACACGCATCACGGGGCCGTCGCCTCCCTCCCTGCCCGGCAAGTTCTCCCCTCACTACTTCTACTTCGCCCCGCAAGCTATTGCGGCGAACAAGTTACTGGGCTGGCGTGGTGGGGGTGCTTGTACCCCCCTCCCCCCCGCTGCGCACCAAACGCTGGCCGTGCCTCGGCACCGACGAGGGGCAGCGCGATCTGCAGGCAGCAGCGATCCCAGGCGCTTGCCGTGCCGAGCCGTGCCGTGCCGAGCCGCTCCCACTGGCCGAGCGGCCGGCAGGGAGAGCCGGGCGGCGGCGGGGAGCTGGCAGCAGCCGGCGGGCAGGCACCG
>NW_028186535.1:5047503-5071819 GCF_003343005.1 Rhea americana
GCTTTGTGCTTGCGGAGCTGGTACCCGGCGCGGTGCGGGGGGCGGTAAATCTGAGGGACAGATGGCGCAGATCATCGCCCCTTAATGGTATTTGCGGCCGGGGCATTTCTGGCGGGCCGGGGGAGCGGGCGGAGGGCGCGGCGGGGCCGGGCCCGGGGCCGCGGCCCGGCGGCGGCCTCCGGCAGAGCCCGCTGCGAGGCGCGGGGAGGCGGCGAGCGGCGGTCACTGTCCATGGTGCAGGGCCGCGCCGCCTCCCGCCCTGCCGCTGCGCTTCTCACCGCGGGCACGGCGGGAACTCGCCCTTCCCCTTGTGGGCTTCGCATTTTTTTTCCCCGTTTCCCCTCCTTTTTCTGCCCCCCCCCCTTCTTTCACGAGGTCCCCAGACATCTGATTCCTCCTACACGGTTTCTAAGCCGCTCGCGGGGCTGGCGGCTTGTACCAGGCGAGCAAGGTGCTGAAACACTGATCCGCAGCAGCTGGGGATTTTCTCTTTGGTCCTCCGAGGACGTCGGGCTGGGCGCCGGCACCGGAAAGCGTGCGGCTGGGCGCGAGCGTCCTCGCCCTGTGGGACGAGCCGCCCTGCTCGCAAACTTCTGCCGAGCCACTTCAAAGATCGCTTTGTTTGTACTGGCTGATCTTGGGGTGGGCTTGGCTTTTGCCCCCCACTCCTTTTTTTTTTTTCCTTTTTCCTAAACTCTGGTCTTGGCAGACCCATACATGCAGGTTTTATTTTATTTTTGGAAGCCCTTATGTGCTGTTTATTGTATGTCCTTTCACTTGTGTTTAGTTTTCCTATCTGTTAATAAATCTGTAAAGCATAAATTATGTAGCAAGCTTTTATTCCATCTTTTCTTCTATCACGAGCAGGTTTGAAGTTAAAGCACAAGCTATGAATTAAGGACAGGAACTAGCCTTACTGCTTTTATGTATCACTCACTGTCAGTGGCATGTTACGGTTGGGGAATCCAATTTCCCCCTTGTTTGGGTATACATTAAATCAGGTTAAGGTTGATTTTTAATAGTGTGTAACAAAATTGGAACTCAGGTATGAAATCAGATTTATAGACCTGTGTCTGTACAACATCTAAAATTTAAACGGCTTCTTTTCTCTCCTGCATGGAGAGAGCCCTGAGCAAGCTGGATGGAGTGCTAACTTTTTTTTTTTTTTTTTTTCCTGTCATTACACCTGCTACTTGTGGTTTGTAGAAGGTTGTCTGTTTGAAGTTATTTTGAAATGTTGAACCCTTTACGTTATTAGTTACGTTTTTATGTCTCCAAGTCTATACAATACACAAGTCGTCTAGATTTATTTTCTAAAGTTACTGATCTCTTCGTTGCTCATCAGTGAGCTAGAGAAGCAGTCATTATGGAATTACTTGAAAGATCGTAACTGGAAGCATATTGCAAGTCAGATTTCTGTGGGGTTATTGTTGGCAATATGCAAGGATGCATGGCACATAGGAGATGGAAACTGCACTTTGTTTTGCTGATTAACTAGATCAGTACGCGTGTGGAGGTATTACATGAATGCCCAACAGAAGAGAGGATAAAAGGAATTAGATTTGCTTTTCTGTTCATAACATCAACTGTTTTTTGAAACTGAGATAGCAGAAAGATTGAGGAAATAAAGCACAGCTTTCCTGTTATGTTTACAGGAATTAAACTAATATTGAGAAACTAACTGGAAAGGGGAATAGAAATTAAGTGCTCGGAAAGGGATTTTTTTAAAGATGTGTAAGATGATTGGATGGCTCTGTGGATGGTTTCTGTTTCTAAATCAGAAACAAGTAAATAATAATGTAGTTACAGGACCTTTTGTGTGTAGGTGACTGGTTTGAATTCGAATTATGATGACAGAGGATGTAAGTTATTACTCTCTATAGGCAGTTTTGGTCTTATTCCAGTTCTTAGCAAATATATCCAGGTGGTAAAACTACTACCTTAACTGACATTTCCCATTAGCTACCTCAGCTCAGAACCTGGCAATTGAATTTCTTAGCTGAACTGCTCTCTTACCTCTGGCACTGGTCTCTACTAGAGCCAGGGGTAAGACATGTTAACAGGGTGTTTTGTGGAAGTCGCAGTTAGACTTTCTCTTGTGAAAGCCTGTTTTGTCTCTGATACTGCACATATCTTAACTAAAATATACTGCTTACAAAAATTATTTAGCAAATACATGACTGCATAAGCATAAAAGTAAATTTGAGGGCCTCTTTTTTTAAAAAAACTAACCAGACTCCAGCATCGTTGTCCCTTTGAAAGTGAATTAGATGCATTTGAAAAACCCTTTCTAAGTCCTGGAACAGAAGACTTATGTGACTGGCTCAGCCTAATCAGCTGTGGATATTTCTGTTATAGTTTTGCTTTGTCTTTGAAGAATCAAACTGAAAAGTTACATGTGGCAGGATATTGCAGCAAAGAGCTCTCTGCTCCTTATCTGGTCTAGGTGACAGTGATATCACTGATGTTCTCAAAATTAAGAGAACAACAAAACTGAAAAAGATAGACATATCTCTTTTTGAATATTCAACTGTATATATTATTTTGAAATACATTTGTGGAAAGCACTTTTAACTGCTCTTTACATCTATTATAGAACAGATCACTTAAATTGACAATGAATTTTTGGAATTGAAATCACTGGTTGACAAAATAGAAAATAATTTTATATATTAAACCAATTTTGATTCTCTGAGCAGTTGGAAGTTCAAAAATGTATTCCATGTTGATATAACAGAGAGATGTTAACTTGCATTGTTAATTTATGTATTTTCAACACTAATAAATGCTACATGTTTTTGAGAAAGCCTCTTACTCTCTCTTCTCCAGTTGTGTGTACTTCTGCCTTAGTGTGTACTGCTGCTACCTAGGCATGTAACTTACTGTGGTTGAAAGAAATGTAAGTCAATTAAACTTCAATTATATTTTTTATAGTATCTGTTTTAAAATATTGCCTGGAATAATCATATTTTAGAACTATTTAGTTGAGGTAATATGTATTCCAAACCTTCCCATCTATCATTTTTCTTTCTGTTCCCAAAATTAGAGGAACTCCCAGAAATGTCACTGGAAGAACTCATGTTATGACCTATCTTAATTAATTTCAGTGACACTTTTATGTCAATAATTTCATTTATCAGTTTTCTTTAATAAGTGAACACTGTAAGAAATGTAAAAATGTAGCTGTGATAGAAGTATGCTGCGTATATTTAAAAATAGCCTGAGGAAGTTGTGAGTAAAGTTATTTTTACTCATTGCAGACCGTCTTGCGTAAGGGACTTCTTGTCATGTGGTAAAGAGAAGGAATTGTTGAATGGCTTTTCTTGCCTGGATAAGAGAATCATTTACCAGTTAATCTCTTTCTCTCTACCTCTATCTCCTCCCTCCCTCTCCCCTCCCCCCCCCTTTTTTTTTCTTTCATTACTAACAAAACATTTACCGAAAAGTACCAGGTTTAAAAACTTGTGATTGTTCCAGCAGTTCTTCAGGACTCCCATTAGAATAAGAATTTATTTTAATCAAAGTATGCACACAAAACATCAGTCTGTTTCCCCAACGAATCTACAGCCTCTGATGTTTCCTGGTATGTGTGTTCTTTTTATTATTATTATTTATTTTTTTAATATAATCAAAAAAAAAAAAAACACATACCAGGAAACTGTGGTATCCTTACTCAATATACTGCATTTCCGCAAAGTCAGTTGAACTAGTTGCGAGTGTATGAGATGCAATGAGACAAATCAGGGTTGAAGAGTGAGGAAACTGAAATGGATAATACATAGTCTTTTGCAATAGAAATAATTATTATAATAGCAATTCCTCATCTACCACTCAATGGAGACTTATTGGTTGAGTGGGGTTAATACTGGCATACCTAGAGGTGAGCTCTGGGAAAACTTTAGGAGAAAAGGGGTGCTGTTGTGTGGGATGCGCTTAAGAAAAGTTTGTACTTTGTCAAATCACACTTTGTAGTTTGTGACTGACCTGAGAAGGACCTTTTTCATCTGGGTTTGAGGCTGCATTTCACATTGCCTTTTCTTTTGTTCTGGCAACAGTAGATAGGTCTATAACCTAATCTGCATGATTCATAATTTGATTTGATCCTGTACTTCTCACTGAAAGATCATGAGAGCTCTGTCTGAATAAAGAGGGAAAGGCTTTAGGATTTCTGTTTTTTAAATTATTTAAGAAAGCAGATACAGGATGTGCAGCTTCCAAGATGGCAGGTGTATCACTGCCAAATCCTTTCACTTTTTTTTTTGATTTTAGTCAATATTTGTGTATTTAATCAAGTGTCATATTTCTAAAGTATGTGCTTATCCTCTCCTCTAGGCACTCCTTGACATATTTTATAAAACCATATTTATACCAACAGACTTCTCTAGGGATTCCCCCATTCCTTGTAATTAACATACAATTATGGCCCAGTAGCTGAAGACATAGCTAAAATCTTGTGATCCCCCAACAGAGTTCTTCCATAGAGGGAAATAAACAGGCCTTGCAACCTCTCCTGAAGGTCAGCAGCACAGAACTCTCTCAGTACATTACCAGCAGTTTTTGTGGGCAGAGATGTCGAGCATGAGCAATCTGTATACCAAATCAGAGTGAGGAAGTCTTGTCTTTTAAAGAAATAAGGATGCATAGTCAAACATAGTGGTTTTTTTTTTTTTTTTTTTTTTTTGTTTTAAAAATGCACCTTTTGTTTTACAGAAACTCAATTTGGTTTTGCTTTTCCTGTTGAAATTTTAGGACCTTCTTTTTTTCTGATGGAAACTGTGGTGCATCTGGAGAATCAGATATTTTAGAAAATGCAGCATACCATGTTCTAGTTACAGGAAGGGGAAATTTTAAATTGGATTACAGCTTCAAGTTGTATCAGCTGTGCCAATCTTCAAGCATGGTAAAGCAAGTGAACTGAATCCTTGTTTCATATTTTGGGTTAAGGGAAGAGAGTTTGAACATGGTTTGGGAGAGCCTCTAAATTGTATAGTAGCCGCCTATAGCAACCAGCACTGATTTGAGGCAATTCATTTTTCAAACAGATGATAATATAAAATTTGTGGATTCTGTTATTTTGGGAAAGTTGAGGGTTTTAACTGTCAATTTGAGAATTTGTATTTTCTGATCTAAAATCTTAGAGCTCATGAAGTAGAGCACTATTTAAAATTGAAGGTTCCATAATCAAGACCAGTGCTGAAATGGAGATAACTAAATGACCTGAAGCAGGACTTATTCTGGCACTGGCTTTGGAAACTCTTTGCTTTCAGAACAAAAACTTGAATGAAAGGCATTTATCTTTTTCTCCAGTTGCAATCCATAGTTGAAAACAAACTGCAATTTACTGTATTTACTAGAGTGCTGTGAGAGTGTCATAAGTACTATGAAGGTATAAACTGTTGGAACCAGTCAGCGATTAAGAAAGAGATGCTGAACATTAAAGCATTCCACATAGCTGTGTCTGTGATCCTGCAGAAGTGTCTTTCATATGCCTATTATTTATATTATGGTAATAAGTAGAAGCTCTAGTCCTAAAATAACTCATCTTATCTAGCATATTCCATTGTGTCAAATGATGTATGTACATAAAGCAAAAAGTGGACAGAGCAATCCTAGTTCACATAAGTTACGAATGAACGCTGGGTACAATTTTGGCCTTTAATGATGAAACTGAAATCTTTAGACAGTCACATTGTTTCTGTGATCAGTACTTAAGTTTAATATTACTGTTGCAATAGTAAATTAGTGTTACTTATTAAGGAGAGAGACCTGAAATACCCAGTTCCTGCTCTGTTGTACATACATGATTATTTAAGACTTTATATAGAGCTTCACACAGTAGTGCCCTGTGAGCTGGCAGGAATTGGCAGCTAGCAGTTGTAATATGGCCAATTACAAGTGTGCAGTATGATATTTAATCTGATGCACATCCCTCCATTTCTGATTTTACTACCTAGGCTTTAAATCCCTATAGGAGTAAGCCACCTTCAGTGTAAAAGAAAAGATTTTGAGCCTGGCAGCTTTAAAAAACAGTTCTCCTTGCATTTTGATACAATCAATATTAAGAAATCTAATGCTGAAGTTCTCTTTTGTTATGCTATTTCATTTTTATTTAATTTCTCAATTTTAGCAATGGAAGGAGAAATGGTTCAGTTTTTGTTTTTCCATTTGTGTTCATTTTTCATTCTCCCAGTTCTATAGTTAATTATGCTTTTAGTTCTAGGAAACATCTGCCTGCTTAACTTTAAAATTTGACTCGTTATGATGTTGAGTTGCTGGAGGTTTTTCAGATTTCAGAACACAGGTATTTCATGTACTAGGATGATAATTGTGGATATTATAAGCAATGTTGCTTTTCAGAATAAAGCTATGTTCAATGTTACTGTTTCAGATAGAAACAATCTTTTTGCAAAATGCTACTTTAAGCTTAGGCTTGACTATTCAGGTTTTAAAATCCTTTAAAACATTTCAAATTAGTGATGAATTCTTGTTGGTTCTCAACAAGAAAAAAATACTTAAAATGAAGGTCAATTGTAAAAAGCTATTGAACTGAGTAATGTTTACTTACTTTTTTAAACAAACTTACAGATCACTCTTGCTAAACAATGAAAAAGCAGCCTTTGATTTTTCAGATTAATAGGTACTAGTGAACTCCAGTGATGTACGGCATATGCAAACAGAACTAGACTTGCTCTGTTTTGAAAGCAGTGCTTGCTTTAAGAGCCCAATTCCACAAATTTAATATGCGTGTTATGAGATGAAATCACTCCCACAGTCGTGTTGCAAGCTTGCATTTTTAATGAGATGTTTCTTTACAAAATTATGTACTAAGTGTGGCACTTTTGTAAAGTACGCAAATGAGCAAGAGGGATTAATCTAGAACTGTAAACACAAGTGTGAAACAATCCTCACATGTTTTATTCTTCTCCTAATACGCAAGCTTTTCATAGTGTGAAGTGTGTATGGATTGAAGAGTCGTTGGTATTGTGTACCAACGTGAAAAACACATAAACATGAGGCCTTTAAAACTCTGAAATTGTTCTTAAAAAGTTTTTTAAAACTAAGTTGAAGTACTTGAAGTACTGAAGCCTTGGAATGAAACCACAGATTTCTAGATACACAAATACCTAGACAGAAAACTAACGTAATTGAGAAACAGGGTATATGTATCACCACAGGATCACCTGGCATAAGTATATCAAAAGCCCAATTCTGTACAGAGGACTTCTAGTTTACATCATGCACCTTCATGATTGCAGTTTGCCTATTGCATTAATCTCAGATCTGCAATACTGAGTTTATCTGCTTCATCTTACACTGCGTTTGACTGAGTGTATCGTTCTTCAGCACCTGGAGGTGGTAATGTTTGGTATTCATTTTGCACAGTTAAGAGGACTGAATAAGCTATAAGGGGTCAGGAAAGCAAAATAGTTATTCAGTAGTAACTCCTAATTTTGCTTAACAAAGTCTGTTAGTACTCCACAGAAGAATTTTTCAAGTGCTGACCTTGTTCAAGACTTTTTAACTCCATTAAGTAGATTCTGTATGGGCACAAGCAAAGGTAATTGCTTTCCGTCTTAAAAGGTATTTTTTAGTAGTGTTCTGTAGATGAATGTGCAAGTAATATTATCTTTTGAAATAGTCTTGGGAACTGTATTAATCACACAGAATCCTGTAAATTACAGTAACATGACCCATAATCTTCACTAGCTTTCCCCTTTTGCCCAAGATAAGGGAATAAAATATTTCACCATCCTTTTTGCTGAGAGTTAAAAATGGTTTAAATCTGTCAGTACTCTTAGACTGAACTAGATGTGACCCATAGTATCTGAAGCTACAACTTTTACTTAATTTAAAATGCTTAACTTAAGGTGATTAAAAAATGCTTAAAATTTGAGTTCTTACTTCCCTTGTGTTTTTATTCTCAGACAATCTTAACAAAGGACTGTTTTTGGAGAGCAGAGTACAGTCTTTTGTTTCTGGATAAAATTGATGGCTGCAAATGAAAGAATAAAGAAGGCTCTCTATTCATGTCTCCAAGCCTTTGTTTCAGTGGGCATTGTTTCAGTTTATAAGAATTGTTTAGTACATATAGATGGTTGTAAAGCCTGAAAGATTCCCAGGCACACCAGTGCACACTTGTTAAAATCCCGTTATCTCCTGAGCTGCCCACCCAGGCCTTTTTTTGTTTCTAGGATATTATGAAAGGCTATTTTTTTCCTCTATCACATTTGCTTTGAGGTCACCTTTTATACAGCTATTTTTCTTTCAAATTATGCAAGCTTTGTTAAAAAAAAAAAAACAACAGAAAAAGTGATTTGAGTACTAAGGATGGGGAAACAGATAATTGGAATCATAATTATCTTTGATTTACCACATTTTTATCTTAAACTCAACATATAAATTAAATGTTGAGACTTGGCTACAGATCCGAATTCTAGCTTTGTGCGCAGCAAAGTCTTTCGATAATTTAAACTGTTGCCCTCTTCTGTTATGTGTTTGCTTTCTCTTTGAGATTCCAATCTAAAAATTTTAAAATATATAAGTAGTTTTACGCTGGTGAGCTTTGTAGTACTTAAGTCACAATGAAACCTACTCTACAATTTAAGTTATTTTGACACTTGATAATTAGAAGTTCTCTTAGTAGGTTCTTACCCAGATAGTATGGTAAGCTGGAGGTAGACAGTAAACTTACTAAAAATAAATCTAAAGTATGCTGATAAGTATTTATTTATTTTCTCTCTCTTGAACGACTGATTTAGGATCAAATTGGTTGAAATGCAGCTAAATGTGTTAAGTTCCTCCTCACATAGGTGATAAAATTATCCTAATAGGAGTTGGCATGCTGAGCTTGCCAGCTTATTTCAGTGGAGTGAGTACACTTTTGTCTCTGGCCTCTGTTGAGTGAGGAAATCCTTGTGATTTGAGGTACGACTGCCCCATGGCTGCTGTAATGCTCCTTTTCTGAGATTATTACCCTATATTGGAGACAGCAGAGTGAAGGCAAGTATATTTTTGTTGCTGCAATTTCACTTTTCATCTTTAGTGCCAATTCAGCTTCATCAACAGCTTCCAGTGTAAAAGCTCCTGCTTTTGGAGGGCCTCCAGCTGGCTATGGCTGCTGCATACTAGAGTGTACTGGCTTCTCAGATCTGCCACCGTGGTGGTTTGGATAAGCACCCCCCAATCTGGCTCAGCCAAAAGGGGCTTTGATTTATACGAGACATACAGTTAAAAGCTTTCAAGCTAATCTGAACCGTTTTGACTAGGCTAAGAAAGAGAGCAATTACAGGTGTTTATGTGCTTGATGAAGTTCAGTGGAGAGCTGTTGATGAACCTACAGGCAGGCTGTGGATTATGGGCTACAGTTTACCAAGCTCAGCTGAACTCCCAGCTGGAACCACACACAGGTATAATGTTGCCGTGCTGAATTTCTAGACCCAATGAACCTTGGCTTTTTAAATAAGTGGCAGAACCACAGCAGGTGATGGAGAGAGTTCTTCCACTATGCAGAGACTGCACAGACAAGGAGCTGAGGGCTTCAGTGTCCAATATCGTGAGCAAGCGCTCTACTCATTAAGCATGCTCTGGAAAGTGGTAAATGAGTATAACATCATCATGTCCTCCTCCTCCATCCTGTTTTTGGTTGTTGTTTTAGAGTTTGTTCTGGTAAGTATGTGCAGACATACTTTGAGTAGGACTACTTGATGGTCACCCATCTGGGAAAATAATCAGGAAAATCTAATTTAAGAATCTTGATCAGATCTAGCAGCAGAGTTGCTCAGTCTGTCAAAGACTACTACATCTGGGCATACGCATGGAGAGGCCTTTACTTAGTGGGTAGGTGCTTGTGAGATAATGCAAGGGCTTTTATGATTTCTGTTTATATTATCTCAGCTGAGGGTGGTGGTCTCTGCCTTGCACAGTGTGAAAGGGGTTTTTCTGTGTATAGTCATTTAGCCACATGTAAGCTAGGCTGTTGTTTCATGCAGCACTAAAATGAGACAAAAGCAATCCACTGAAAAGAAATCGTAGTTCTTTGCCAAAAAGAGGTACGAGGTGATTTTTATTAACTGGGCAACAAATTTTCTTGGAAATCAGCTTAGATATCAGAATGTTTTTGAACATGGAACACTGCAGAACAAAAAAAATCCAGACACTGTATTTTTTAAATGAAAAGGCATCTATGAAATTCTGAAAAATATATGTGATTTGAGAAAAGTTTTTCTTAACAAGTAAGAGAGTAAACAGTTTTAGTGGTTAGTCCGCTGCCTTGTTGTGCAAATTCAATAATGATCTTCTGTTGTTTTAGTGCCCTTTTGAGATGGAAGGGGTTGCATTGAAAACATTTTACTTTATGTGGTATCTTGAATGCTAATGCAAGCGTAAGTTCTATTTCTTAAAATGCTACATTTGCAATAACTTATCTTAATTGACTTGTACTGGTGCAACCTCATATAGAAGTACCCAAACTAAAAGATTTTAAATCAGCGGTTAAAGTTTTCCCTCTCAAATATATCTAGCTTTGAAAAAGTTGCTGATTGGATTTGTGCAACATTTATTTCCAGAGGAAGGAATGTTTTTGTTCCCCGTATGATTCCACTTCAATCTCAATGACTGTTTTAGTTGAAATGCTCAGTTGTTAGAAGAATCAAGATTGTGTATTATTTAGATCTTACCAGACAAGTGGGATTTGTTTCTTCCATTCCAGTTATCAAAAAGATTAACCCTTTGCCCTCGGGTTCTAATTGGAGTCATTTAGAAACAAAGAAGCTGTTTGTAGAAGATACACTCCATTTTGCTGCTATGCCATCTGGAATGTTTCTCTGGTGAATCAAGGTTGCAAATATTACATAGAATTTATCTTACATTTCAGGCACCAATAAAAGCAACTTGTGAAGACATGTCATGCAAGACTGGATTTCCTGAAGATGTTCACAGTGCCATTGTATCGAGAAGTGTACATGGAGGACAACCTCTTCTCAATGGTATTGTTATAAAAGATGTTCTGATTTTCATTTCTTCTGTCCTTAATCATAAATCACGCTGGAGTGTTTTGATTCCGGACTTAAATATGGCATACTCCTTCAGGGGAAAAAGAAGTCCGCTGTTCTATGGTCATTTTTTGATCGCTGTCATAGGACTTGGGGAAAAATCTGTTGCCATTAATGAAAACACACTCACCTCTATTGACAGGAATTTGAAAATATGGTCTTGCAGGCCTTCCCACAGTAGTCCACTAATTCTGATTTTCAACAGTGTTCACACTGATGTGTATGTTTTATTACTTTCTTGGCAATGCATATGTCATCAGTCTCCAATTAGAGCCTGTGTATGAATGATAAGAAGGTAGAGAAGGTTCCCCTTCCACTTTACATTTCCCATGGAGTTACTGCGGTTATATCGAGTTCCTTTGACTCTCTAAGGGAACTGGAAGTGACATAGGAAGATAAGGGTCATAGTTCTGTCTCTGCATATACATAATTTGCTGCCCACAAGGCTGCTTGGGGGCAAGCTTTTGGCCTCATATGGATAGTTTAATATATATGTTTCCTATATGTTTGCCTTGGTGTGTAGGGGGGAAGGCCCAAACTTGTACACACTCACAGGCAGTGGTACTAAGTGTAAACTGTACTGTAGACAACAACATACGTTGCTTTTTTTTCTGGCAACCTAACAGACATCTGTGAAAAGCGAGCAAGGAGCAGTGTGAGAGCTGCTGCCTGCGAGCCCTCGGTCAGAGACCACTGCACTGAGGACTGTAAGGAGTCTTGCCAAGAGAGTCAGAGTAATTCCAGTGCTATCTCTTGGACGGTGTGCCTCTGTTTCACCATGACACGTATCTATGTCTGGATGGCATAGTGCCCAGAATGAGGCTAACAAAGTCCCGAGCTAGCAGCAAGCTCTGCAAGTGCAAGCCCTTGCATCCATTTAAAGTGCAGTGAAGTCAGTAGCTCTCTCCAAGGCCCAAGGGTCAACCAGGGTGGGAATCTGGTTCGCTGCTCTGTGTCCTTCTCCCCACCCCCTTTCAGGGTAGAGGTAATACTTGTAGAACACAGAGAGGCACGTATTCTGAATCTTTCTTAGATTTCCTAAGCAGTTGTTTGGTATAAAAGCTTGAAAAATGTATGTTAATTTGGCTGGTTTTAAGCTCCTAACATCAGTAGATTTTTTTCTTCCCCCCATCTAATTCAGAAATTGTGGAACTGACTAAGAACATTAGTTTTAGACAGTTTCAAATGCATCTTAAAAAAGGACTAATTTAATTTAATTCGTTGCTTGTCTCACATATAAATACAGTTACACAGATCAAGACATTTAAATGAGAAAAACATTTTAATGAGTCTGCAAAACAAATGAAATAAAAGCTGTAGTCTTGATTTTACATGCTGTAAGTAGCAGTATTTCTCCTTAATTGTATTTTACAGACCTGTTTTATGCTTTTTAGAAGTCTAATGGAAACTTGAATGTAAGATGAATTGATTAGCTTTAGTGTATTTAAATTTTAGTTACTAAAGCTTTTCCTGTTTAATTTCAAGGAAGTACATTCTGCCCACCACAGACCTTGGTTTGTTACATGAATTTATAAGCTATTCTTTATTAAAATAAATGTTTTGCCAATTGAGAAAATAATGAAGAAAGAATTTTCTTTGCTTTCCCACAAAATGGGAGTTAATACATGATTCAACTGTAGACTTCTGAAGTAGTCATCAGCACCGAGAGCTCCCTTGGTAGGTGATGTACAAACCCAGAGAACAGGACAGGAACAACAACAAAGATCTCAAAATCTGAGGCAAGTGGTTTCCAAAACTGCTCTCTTGAAAGCACAGACCATTTGAATATTTCCTACTGGCAAAGTGTATTGCTGTTGGTTAATCATGAAAAAGAGACTACACAGATTTTGAGGCCCGTCCTGTCGCATGAAAGTTCTCTTCGTGGCATGGAGGCCACATCTGCAGCTTCTCTCATTTTTCATCGACTAGGAGCTACACTGAACTGTCCACTAATTCTGCATTGGCGTTGCTCACACAGATCTGATGATAATGACTAGCCAGCCTTAACTATTTCTGAACTAATGACATACAGCAGAGGGAAGACTGACTTCCGTATTCATTAGTCATCATAGTCACACAGTCCCTTCTGTTGCTTTTTAAAACTTTGAAGTAATGAAGCAATACTGTTGATTTGCCCTTGAATGGTATAAAAATGCATTGCATTTTACGGAAGTAAGAATTGGAAAAACTGTTCAAAGCGTAGAGTATGTATTACGTCATATGGGATAATATGAACTAGCTGAAAAATGACTGGGTGGGGGTAGGGGTTGTTTTCTATCACCATTTCTTCAGTTGAATTACTTCGATGGTTAATTACCTTGAAAATTCTGATACGGTTAAAAGCATGTAATTTGCTGGTTACACATAAACATACAGTCCATCATTGCATAGCTTTGACTTAAATTTAATTATACTGTCATTTTGAAATACTATTGTTGTCAAAAGCCTATTTTCTGGTTATTAAACTAGATTCAGATGACGCTACAAGTTAAGTATACTTCTGTGACATTTGCTTCTTAAGGAATACTATGGGCCTGATTCTGATCTCACTTGCCTTGTCTCTCTAACTTCACATTTATGCTAGAAGACAAGCAAAGTGAGGCTTAGGCTGCAGGGTTTTTATATGATTTAAAGTGAAAGCTTTAACATTCTTTGGTTTTGTGCATTGATACCACAAGCACAGAGGCTTTATCTCAGCCAGATGCACAATAATCTGCAACTGACTTGATGTTTTGTTTATATATTATTCTTTAAAATAAGGACCAAAAAATGATGAGATGTTTAATAGTAGTCATGTTCATTTGCTTTTATCTTGCACACTGGTAAACAAGCATCTTTCTAAAGCCTTTAAATCACTAAAACTTAGGTAAAACTAGACTTATCATAGGTTTTGTTGATCTGGGCCTTTCAGTTATTGCATTATTATAGGAGATCATTTTTTAAAGTATTACTGTAAGAAATAATTGCCTTAGAGGATGGGACAGGGTTACATTCATAAGCTTCATGATACTATATTTTCTGGAGAGATTGCTTTTCTGTTGCTATGTCTCTTCAGGCATTGTTTGTTTTCAGTGGAGGGTCAGTCTTGTTCATGTTACAGTGTTTAAAAAAAAGTGTGTGATAATGGTTTTGTACATTCATTCATATGGCTGGTGTGTTAGCCTCTACTGGTTTCTCTCGTGAGGGCATGAGAGGCCACTATCTGGGCTCAGTTGGCGTCCATGTCATTTGTCACTATATGCGGAACAGTCAGTGAACCAGAATACTAAAAACTGGAAAAGAAAAACATTTACTAATGCAAAATGAGGGAAAGAAGGGAAGAGAAGAAAAGAAGATAGCTGTCTTTGGTTTCAGGATGGGGAATTGAGGGGATAGGAGTCTTTTGTAGGAAAAAAAAGATGTGTGTTGGGAAGGCTCAACAGAAGAAGTTGGAAACTACTCCTACAATGGGTTGTGGCTGAACTGTGTAGGAGATGGTCTAAACTAGAGGAAATACCTTATTGCTGCCTTTTCGCATACTGTCTCTGATGCCGGGTGCTCCCATGTTCCACCGTTGCAGCTTTCACTGATTGTAGCCTTGGAGACCCATTGAAAGTGATGTCTTACACTTTATCTTGCACATCTTTTTGTAGTATAGCACTAGTAAAATGTCCCACCTCTTAACTTTACTGTTTGTAGTTGAAATTCATGGTAAGTCTGGCTTCAAGATGTAATATAGTCGGGTCACTAAGCACATGTAAATAATATACAATAGGTCTAATTCTGAATGTATTTAAAGTGTTTTTCATGTTGTTCAACTTGGTAAGCAGTCACTTCAGTAAAATTAGAGTATTTCTACCAAGGCATTAAGTGAGTTAACAGCCAGCACATTCATTTCTGTAAAGAAAAAAATTGTACAAATCTCTGAAACAAAAGAAGTTTCATGTATCTCTTAAAGGTGTACATGTCCTTGACAAAGCTCTGCTGTTGTTTGGGCCTCCAATCAACTATATCCTCAATTAAATAAATAAATAAATAAAGTACTCTCTCCTGAGTATTTTGAGATTTAAATATTCAAACTTTTTTATATATCTACTATGCAAAAAATTACTCACTAGCCATCTCTGTAGTAGTAGATCTCTAGAACTCCTTACTGTGCATTTAAATTCAGGTTAACCTGTCTCTTTTTTAAAAGTGTAATATGCACAGAAGAGGTGGGCCAGTTAAGGGGAGAGTGTCGTGTAAGATATTTAACGGCCTTGATTGTGCTGGTTTATTACAGTTTTCTAGTTTATTCAGGAAAAATACCTGTGGCTATTTGATACATATGTCTATCCTGTTTATCTAATCTTTGCTCTGCAAATATTAACAGGTATAAATACCAAATTTCTATTAAAATCATTCACCTAGATAAGATTACTTGAATGACTGTTCTCAGAATCGTATCTTAAACTTTCATGTTCTTAATCTGATTATTTGTTTGGTGTTTGCGTATTTTTGAAAGATTTTGTCTGCCGTGTTACTGTTTTGAAAGATTTTGTCTGCCGTGTTACTGGTAATGTGGTAAGCAGAGTATTTCCCCAATTTCAATCACTTTGTTTTGTTTTTGTTCACTGTCAGTCAGTGTTTCAGTTTTTCCTCTGCATTTGGTGTCTCCCTGTATCTTCTCATCTGTGGTATTATCTGTGGGTAGGCCTGCATAGATATATGTGAACAGAGTTCTGCAATGTTTGATTTGGAGGCCACCTAGTGTGAGGTAATAAGCTCTGCTGATGTTTTATGGTCATGTAGTTTGGTAATGGGACCAACCTGGGCACAGAGAGAGAAAGACAGCAGGCTTTTGGCTCTGTGCTCCTCTCCTGTTGCTTACAACAGTTTGGGAGAAAGAGTTCCTGACGCCATCCGCATGTTTCTTTGCTAAGGTATAGAGTGCTTTGTAGGTGTAGAGTCCTTTTTCAGTGTGTTGCAAAATGTTGGGTACGTGTGGAAGGGTTCCCAAGAGCTGCTTGTGATGAGGGAAGAGTGGAAGAGTTTGGGGACGAAGGGCCTGTCCTCTAGCGTGCTCCAGAGTTGCATGATGCTGAGAACTGCTGTTCGCTCATCTTAATTACTTGACTTTGTGTGAGATAAATTGCTCCCTGTAGGGGCCTGTTTGTTCTTCCTTGACTGTGAGGCAGTCTAGAAGCTTGTCTTAAACTAGATGCTTAACTTTTAGGTGGTCAGAGCTAGGGAAGATCAGTCACAAGGTTAATGTCTAAAATTGCCTGACATTTAAAGGACACTACTGTTCCTTCAGGAAGTAGTGGAGATTACATGGGTACTACCTGTCCCAGATGAAGCCACTAGACTGCTTTTGCTGCTTGTGTTATCTTCTGTGCATTATCATTCAATCCATAAAAATGTTCATTATCAACTAAGAATGAAATTCCATCTATAAAATCATCGTGCTTAAAACTTGAGACAGCACTGCTTCTTTTAAGGCATGTTTCATTCCCTGCTATACCTAATTTCTGTATGAATGCACTGGCTTCTTTGATTTTCATGTGTGCATTAACAGTAGAACTGGAGGAAGTGTTACAAGCAGAAACATATTTTTTAAGGGGGGAATGAATACTTCTCCACAAAAATTTGTTCTTTCAATATTTCAATGGAGAAAAAAAAAAAAAAAGCAAAATGGTAACCGCTTTGTTTGAAGTCTCATTGCCTTAAGAAAAAAGACAACTTGACGAGTTTCTTCCAGGCAGACAGCCAGAGGATCTCAGATGGATGGGGTCTCTTTATGAGCTGCTGGCAAGCTGAAAAAAATTGTTTCAATTCTTCTCAATTGTTTTTTTTTCTCTTCCTGAAAGTCTCTTCCTGCAAACTCTTCCCTCCTGCCTTCTAAAAACACCCTTCAAGTTTGACTTCTAAGCCTCAGTGGAACTGAGGACTTTTTTTTCAGAAGCTTATCTTGGGAATATATTTATATTCTCACTGGTCCTGCTTAACATTTAACCATGTTTGTTACTGGCTTCTTCCATGTGAAGCTGAGTACTTCTTAATTGTGGTGTTTGGTGTTGCTACACTTGATGATTTATTTTGTAACAGTTGTATTCCAGTTCTCTCTGACACCTTTTTAATTCTTTTCCTGACAGTCTTTTCCACTGCTCTACTGTTTGTCCTTTTTCCCAAGCCACAGTATCCGAAATTCTCCTGTGTCAGTATTGAGCTTCCTATCTTGAATTGGTAGAGCTATTTCTGTTTGCTTTAACTACACTCGTACAGTTCCTGTTTTGTAATTTCTGTTGTCTATTCATGTATGAAGCTCTTATTCTCAGATTTAATTCTTGAAAAGTAAGAGTTTTCTTTTACTAAAGGAGGAGATTGCTTAAGTTCTTTTTTTTTCCTCCATTTTCCTCACCTTTAGTTAAAAATGGAATGTATCCTGAGTATACTTAAAACATATGTTTACCTTATTAAACAGCGAGGTAAAAGATTTAAATTGTCACTCCCTTTTTTCCTCAACTTCTATTTCTGTAAACTTCTGCATCTAATTTACGTAGGATACCAAACTTATTCTTTTATATTAAGCTATTCTTTATTGTTGGTATAACAACAATAACAAACTTGCATATAAAACATAGATAGTGAGAAAAATATCAGAGTGAATAATGTTGGTAATGAAGTTCAGTCATGTTTCAGCTCTGTAAATGTATCTTGTTACAGAGATGAAATTTTGTTGTCCCTCAGTAAACCCTGAAGCTGTTATGGAATGCAGTATTTGAATTGGTTTGTATATTCAATGTCAAAGAATTTGTTGTTTGAATTTGGGTAATTAGCCGTTTTGGAAGAAACCTATAAAATAGTGCTTGTGTGTGTGTAATATCTGAATTAGAGGTGGAAATGTATTTTGTGGTTAAAAAATTCTAGATGCACTATTGCGTCCACCTTTTCTACAGAAGAAACTTGACCCACCCTTATTACCTGAAAAAGAAATCCCACTGTTTCCAGTGTACCATCTTATAAATACATTCTTAATACAGAGAAGAATCCATTTATGTTGAAATTGAATCCTGAATGGTTAGTGTGTTCTGGGATGTGTAGATTACTATCTTAGATAATTAGTCCATCTCTGATATTCACTTATGTTTATGGTTCACCTACATGGGAATAAGGACTAATTTTTTTCATGTGCATTCCTTTTCCCTTATTCAGCTGATTGCTTACGAGGATCTCACATGGAGTATCCTTTCAGCATGCAGAAATATGAAGTAGAAGAGCTTGTCATCTGTCACTCGTGAACTCTGAGCGTAATTTAAGATGGGATGGCAAAGGTGTTTGTTTCTTCCTCTGAAGTTGTGTCTATTTTTATACTGTTTCTGATGCCATTTAGTACACCTAGGTCTGTTTTAATGCTATCTGGCCTTAATTTCCAAGGGTCGTTATTTCTCTTGGAATCAATGTAGTTGGAGTAAGGCTGACTTGTATTCTAGGAGAGGCTGAGATGAATGGTCATTTTAAAGCTGTGCAAAATCCTTCCAGAACAGACACAATCTTTAAAATGTCTTTAAATATGGAATATTTATTCATACAATAGAAGAAAAATCCCTCCTTATCACCTTACAGCAATTTTCAACATACACTTGCCCACACGTGCACACATGGTATTTTGGAATGCATCGAACAAAAAGCCAAGTGAGGCAGTCATGTTCACATAGTGTAAGACACATGGTATATATAATTACACATTCAGTTTCTCTGTAAAGGCTAGAATATGTCTTTTGTTGACTTGTCATCTTTCTGACAGTCCAGAAGACACAATGACAAGAGCATCCTGTTGAACTGATATTGCAGGGAAATGCCCTGTATTACCATAATAAATAAAGATAAATTTCAGCAGTATTTAAACACTTGATTACTACATTAAATTAAATTTACTATGGTGAAGAGTTTAATATCAATCAACAAATCTAGATACAGTTTGAACAGTTCTGATTTTGTTTGACTGCAGTGAGCCAGCTTGAAGTTGTGGTGGTCTGACACTCAACATGAGGGTATTTGAAATTTTGGAAGTGAACAGTTCCAAAATTCTTCATTTGTAAATAAACAAAGTCCTTGGTATCAGTTTCAGATGAGTTGAATTTGGACAGTAGGAAGGGCAGAAGGAGAGTGCAAGGGAAGAATATCAGACTGGAGGAAGAGAAATGACTACTTTCCATCTTCTACTTGCTCTATAGAAGGAGGAACTAGTCTTTGGTACTCATTAATGCCTTCTGATTTAATGCAACCCAGCTGGTTTCCAGTCCTGTCCATATAGCTCCATCTGGATGAGTGTCTTCTTCCCCCCACCCCCTACCCTGAGGCAAGGAGAATAATGATGGGGGACTGAGTGGGATGAAACACTGAGAGGGGCCAACAGTGGGGAAAGGATGGAAGCAGAAGAATCCTTGTGTTGAAGGATGCCAGGATGGGTGAAGGAATGAATGGACAACCTGGTGAGGAATGCTTTAAACTAGGAAAGCCAGGTTAGGGAGAGACCCACAAGGATCACAGTCATAGGGGCACCTCTAGCATTTGCGTGTAGGCAAGGAAGTACCTACAAGACAACACTATGGGGAAATTTCTTGCATCATTTCTGGGAAATTGGCATGTTTGGATGCCTCTCTGATGTGCCTCTACATAAATATGCATAATGTGGGGTATAAACAGGAATAATTAGAGATCCATGTGCAGTTGCAGGGCTGTGATCTCATTGCAGTTACAGAGTCATGGTAGGATAGCTCACATGGCTGGAGTGCTGTGATGTCCTTCCTTTAGGAAGGACAGGCCGGGAAGGCAAGAAGGAGAGTTGCCTTTTGTGTGAGAGAGCAGCTGGAGTGCATGGAGCTCTTCCTAGGGCTGTCTGAGAGTTTGTGGGTAAGGATGGAGGGGCAGATAAATATGAATGATAAAACTGGGGGGAGAGAGAGGGGGTTGCTATAGGCCACCAGATGAAGAAGTGGATTAGGCCTTTTACAGCTGTAAGTAGCCTCATGTTTGCAGGTCCTAGTCCTCATGGGGGACTTTAACCACTCTGCTATCTGCTGGTGGGACAACACAGCAGGGCACAAGCAATCCAAGAGGCTTCTGGAGAGCATCCATGACAACTCTGAGAATCCGTAAGTGTCTAGAAAGCTGTCTAGAAAATCACTGCTGATTCTTACTATAGATGAGCTGGTACCAGTGATGTGTTTTCATCACTTCTCACCCTGCTTACAATTGTGCAGTTTAGGAGCGTATGAAAATACTCTCCTTCAGTAAGAGTGCAGCTTTCTCTCCTTGAGTTAGATATGTACTGGTGTGTGTGTGTGTGTATGTATAAATATATATATGTGTGTGTGTATGTGTGTATATATATATATATGTATATATATATATGATATGGTTGGAAAATGAGTGAATGAGTGAGTTGGGTCATGACTTTGATCTGACGCAAAACTTTTCCTGTTTTTGTGGTGGGCTAGTTCTTCATTAGATCAAATTGCTGTGTTGTTACCTTATGGCTGATGGCCAGTTCTGACTTGAAGGAAGCAGTGATGAACCCTAAGAATGGTTTTGAAAGCTTTGTTTCCTTCAAGGAGAGATCACAAAAACAGCTGTTCCCATTACTGCTCTGTAACTAGTAGTTTTGTGCCCTGAAACTGAGGAAAGCAAAGGATTTGTAAGGCAGCTTCCTTGAAAAGGAGCTTCCCATTGCCTCTTACTGCCTGGACCTCTGGTAGGCAGCATGCTCCTAGGGTGCTAAAATGTTGCTGACCAGCACGGACATAGAATGAGATTCCTTTTCTTTGTGATGACAGTGAAATTAGAACAAGCTGTAGATTTCCTATGGAGATGTCCTTCTGTGTCTGAAAAATCATCAGCCAGTGTAAAGCTGACAAAAGTAGTAGTGACACTTCCTGCATATTTTCTTCAGTGTTTCCTGCATTTCTGTTTCCTCTTCAGATTTGCACTGCTTGGTATTGAGAGTGGGGGAGGGAAAGGAGAAGGGGACATGCTGTGGAGAAGGACTTGAAAAAAACGGTCCGTTAAGGGTAATGAGAGAAAAGGAGGTCATAGCTGAATGAAGACTCCACTGGATTCTGTTAGTGGAATGGTGAGTTTAGAGATTTTTTTTTTTTTTTCCCTGCAGTGTAACTGAGAGCTTTCTTCCTGCCTTTTTAATTTATTCCAGGATTGGGCAGCTGAGGATCAGCTCCATGTTCATCCCTTGCTGTGTGCTGCATCCAAGCTCCATTCAGACATAGTGCTGAACTGAGCCTGTAGTTCTTAGCCGGGCTGCGGATGATAGTAACCAATCCCATTAAATCTTGAGTCTGGCTGCAGATAATCTCTGAGAACCAGGGCACCTAGTTCTGACTGCAGCTGTGATCGCTCGYCCTGCTGACATGGCCCTGCCAGTGTGGAGGCTGAAGGTCCTGGCAGAGGAGCGGCAGAGCAACACTCGGTTGATTTTTCACCATTGCAGAGCTGCCTACTGCACAAGAGTTTCAAAAACTGACCTGTTTGAATTTTTACTTTTTACACTTGTGTTGTATTTCAGCAGACTTCTGAGCAGTGACAGATACTCTGATCTGTCTGCTTGCCTGTGGGAGAAAGTTCATTCTTGTTTGCGGTGCTGCCTTTTAAGAACTAGGTGTAGTTTGTTTTTAAAAGTTTATGACCTATGCCTCTCAAGTTGTAGAATTACTTAAGCCCTTCTGTGAGTTCCAGTTTAACATTCCTTTAAATAGGAAAGAATTTCTGAAAGCGTAGTATGTAACATAAAAACTATCAAAATAGCAGTGCAGTCTGTTAAAGTGTTTAAAAATTTAATTCTCTGCAGTTTAAAATGTGAAATTAATGCACCCTAATTGTTTTGAATAGAGATGAAGATGGTGTTTGAAACCAGTCTTTAAAGGAATTGGTGAGACAACGCTGCAGCCAATGGTGGAGCCCTATATTTCTGTAATGGTCTCAGCAGTGTTCTCTAATTAGCCTGCAAATTGATATGCACATGCAAGTAAGCTGGCAATCAAATACAAGCAAAACATCAATGTAAATAGACTGTTGCTTTCTGCATTTGGCATACCTGTATTAAAATTATGTGTGTGTGGAGGGGTAGCTCTTCGTTATTTTTCAGAATGGTGACTCACTGGTTCCATCAAGTTGTCCTTTTGGTCCAAGCATATAAAAAGAGGAAAAACATTTTCTAGTACCAATGAGTGAGTTTTAAACATCAGTAATAAATAATAAATGCTGGGCATGTATGAGGGTTTTTCTGTCTTTATTTCTTAGAATCTTATCAATTAGTTATGCACAGAGGATTTGATACATAGTTAAGTGGAAGTTTTTCTGTTGATTTTTTTTTTTTTCTCCTGGACTTGGATCATTTTTATTTTCATTAACAGAGTAAAAATATACTTTCTGTAACACAGTACAGCGCTGCCATTTATATACAAACTCTTAAGTCTTGTGACAGAAACCTGATGCATAAAATATTGGTGTTGGTGTTCTGAGGTTTTGTGCTGGATAGAGCACAGTTTTAAATTTAAGCTGCAATTCAATTAAGATAATTTTAAATTTATCACTGACTGTTAAATAGCTTGTAAATTTATTTTTCTATGAAGGAAAAACATAAGGCAAGCCTGGTGCTTAAGAACTGTTGTGGGGAAAGATAGATAAAGATTGCATATGTAAAATTTGTTTTTTCAAYGTTTAAAAATCTTTATTCTCCGGTATATAAATCCCTTCTGTCATTGACATGCTGATAGTTTGCTAACTGCCTTTTATAAATGTATTGTTTGTTGAACAGATAAAAGTATGACTAGATCAGTGAGTCAATTATGCATTTAATCATCTTCTCCACATACTCTTTTCATTAACTATCCATATTGTGTGTTGTTCAGTGTTGTTTTTATGCTAAAAGTTCTTCAAAACATATTTTTATAAATTCAATTCTTACTACTGTTCATTTTTTAGATCCAGTTATTTTTGTCTGCATAGAATTATCTTTCAGTACTCTGGTTAAAGTCTGAGTTTTTTGAAGAAAAGATTTTTTTGTAAATTGTTCAGTAAATCAGCTAGCACACTTCTCACATCATAGAAATAGTGATGTCAGTGAATCTTTGGTTTTCTAACTGAGTATGTGCTTCTCTGTTCAGATAACTATTTTCCTCTACACTGCTTTAGTGAATGTTTGTGCTTTTATAAAAATTGATTAGTACAGTTCTCAGGGGATGACTAATGGGGAGTTTAGGTCCCTTTTGGTCACAAGTTCAAATTCAGTCTATCATCTGTATCTGTTAGTCACCAACTGGTAGCTTCTTGGTAGGTTATGCAAAGAAAACTTTGGTTAGTTGTTTTCTTTTGAAGGAATTTACATGATGCGAAGGTACCCATTACATGAAAGTAGAACTATTGCTGAATTTAGTGGGAACTGCCACAGCTCATTTGCATGCACATAGGGAGAATTCACGTTTATGAGGGTGGAAAAAGAAGGTCAATATTGCAGTGCTGTTTTCTGCCTGGGACAGAAAAGTTACGGAGTGCAATTCTGACCTATTGGGGGGTGTGTGTGTGTGTAGATGTTGAGTTATATTAAGGTAAGAATTTGATCAGCCTGGATAGAAAAAGTACATCTAATGTTCTCTGTGTTGGAGCCCTTTGTTCCTGCCTGTAATTTATTCATCATAGTTCSTAGAACCTAGAGTACATACCATGTTGAAAATAAAATTAAAAAAAAAAAGTGTTTATGCTGTATGTCGCTATGTTTGCACTTCCAACCACGATAAATCTCATTTTTCTTCAAACTTTGTGACAATACTTGTATGTCAATCTCAAATGTTTAGTTTGCGCAGGTTATTATTTATAAAAATGAATTGTTTTCTCCTCAGGAAAAGTAATTTTCTCTTTATGGAGTGTAAAAACTACAGATTATTAGTTTCCCATTATTCTGATTTTACTGCAAAGCTTTTAGAGATGCTGAGCAATGAAAACAAAAAAAAAACCCAAGCTTCACCTTCAGACAGTAAAGTAAAAATWCAGACACTAAAGAAAAGATATTGTCAGCCTTTGAGTTCTTCATTTAAATGAGATTTAGACTACGGTGAAAGTACAGGTGGGGCATCTGGCTTTAGGACTGGGTTTTGCAACAGAGAAGTTGCATGAACCATGAACCTAGATCCATGCAGGGCTTCACAAGGCTGCCCTGGCCTGCCAGAGTAGGCCACAGTGCAGGTGCAGAGTTAAAGCCTTACTGAAGGCAATTGAAGTATGTGAACTTTTTT
>NW_028186535.1:5071840-5130293 GCF_003343005.1 Rhea americana
ATATTCCAACTGATCTTAAAATAAAGGCAAACTTATTGACTTATGATAGTGTGGAGTTGTACTGAGTAGTGTGTTCCTCCTGAATAACAGCAAAAATACACAAAGCTTGATTTTGGAAGCCCTTTTGTAACTAAGACATCAGTAATAGACAAAGTCAGTTCTGAATGTTTTGTGTTCATTTCAGTGACTTAAACTTCATATTTGGTAACTAAACAAGAGCTTACAGAAAGCCTRTTTTTAAGACTGCCTGTTATCTGCTGAAAGGCTGTCGTGTAATTTCTGTAAAAGAAAGTTCTACTTTAGTTTGGTCAGAGAGGAAAAGATGGTGTATTGCTGCCTTGTTTAGTAATCCCCAACTGCACATCATGCGTGGTCTCACAAACAGTTTGGGGTTTAGCTGGAACYGATCGATAATCAGAACCCTTTGTTTAGTACGATCAATACACTGTAATGAAGTCTGTGCTTCAATTCCCTGTTAAGGATCACTGTAGGGGCTAGGAAGGTGTCTATTTTTCTGGAATGAAGCAAAATGAAAATCATGTTTCAAGGATTTTTTCTATTAAGTAGGGATCAAATTACCTTTCTTATTTTCTTTCACACAAATTCTGAAAATCCTGAAATATGAACTTCTAAGTTATCTGTGACCTGAATGCTACATGTTCTGTTCATGATGACTTTTCAGAATGCCATGACATAAATTCATAACCACTCTGGTGTTTAAAAACAAAGAAATCTGAAATAAATGAAATCTTTATTCTTGTGGGTCAAAATTTATGGTTTTAATTTGCATATAATTAAAATGTCACAAGTGTAAGCCTAGCAGATAAGCAGAATCTGGTAAGGGTTTTATGTAATTCTTATAGTTTTTAACTGTAGCATCTTAAAAGCATTTCTTACAAAGTATGCGGAGATAGGTAAATGGTTTGATAGCTGTTACGCAACTCCTAATAACGTCTGTCATTAGTGAAACGAATTTATGAAATGGAGAATGTTCCAGGCTCTACATAATGTTAAAATATCACTAAAGGTCAAACATGGTTTGTTTGCCTAGAGATCTTCTTTTCTATTTGGTGGTATACTTTTCAAGTCTCTCTTTGTATTATTACTTTAGTCAGAATGTTGCTGTCTTTCATTTTAAGATTTTTGCTAGCCATGTGCTGCTTTGCTGCAGGGTAAGRTGAACCTGCCATGTAGTAAAATACGGGGAAAAAGCAAAAATTTCTGGGATGAAGTGAAAACTGCTGATATATAATATTCCTCATGCTAACTTTAACAACAACAAAAAGTAATAYGTTTCTATTAACAAAATATTAATATTATACAAATCTTTAGAAACAGCTGGAGATGCCAAGAAGATAGTCAGGTCTGTCATACTCAGTAAAGGAAAGGGATATGGTTTGRGGCTGTTTCAAAACATACCAGTGTATAGTTGTGATACAGTGATCAGTGATCAATATTCATACACAGTCTCTTTACTAGCCTTCATAGCTGATGTGCATGCAGATGAGCAAAGCATTTCTCACCTTTCGAATTACTGTTTCTGCAAGAACTTTGAAGCAGATTTACTGCAATTTAATGAATAGAAAGTTAAATAAAAATTAAATTTTAGCTATTAAAATAGTTTTGCTCTAAGGAAAGTTCCATGATTTGAATCGTCATGGCCCTCTGAGATAGGTTCCAGGAAGAAAAAAAAGAAAAAAAGAAAGTTAACTTCTCTATGATGATCATGTAGGCTTACTGATAAAGGCCAACTTCAGGAATAGGAGATTAATTGCTCCAAGCCCCCTCAGTAGTAACAGCACAGTTACCCATTTAGAGCATATAGGCTTGTRCATGCTCCGAATTGTTTCATAGAGCAGCAGCACACAAATAGCAAGGCATATCTTGTTAGTGAGAGACAAACGTAAAACAGATGCAGAGTAGAATAAGGTTTGTTGGTACTGATTTGTTGGTACCAGTTTGGCTTGTGCATCCTTCCTAGATCCARATGTACTGAGGGGTTTGTTGCAGAGGTACTTAAGGGCTCTGGATGAGGTGGCTAACTTTTAAAGTTTGGTCTGTGTTTTGGTACAGTAAAAGGTAGCAGGACCAACGGGTAATAGACTGAGAGAGGAAAGGGAAAAAAAATCAGTTGTATTAATAAGGGACTGAATATGAGGCATACTTCAGAAGAGAAGATGACCCTGTGGTGTTTAGGCAGAGAACCTCAGCTTTAGAGGTAAGATATTTGTATTACATTTAGGATAATCTAAGGGTAAGTTAATATTGAAAAGAGCAGCCCCACATTTTCTTGTAGCCCTATCTTGAAGTCCTAATACTTCTTTTGCACTGGATGCAATGATTGTGCAGCTTCCAGTATGAATCGATTTAGCTGGCTGATCAAATAGAGGGCTTACCCTGAAGCAAAAGAGTGATATTCCAGTGGATTGGGCAGATGAATTGGCCCGTCCTGCATCTATGCTATGGCTAGCTCTGAGAGAAGAGGGAGATGAGATTGTGGCACTGCAAGACCACTCCTTTTGCAGCACTTTTTACTTAAATCATTTTAGTTGTAATAKGCAAACTTCATCTTAGCTGAGCCTGTAAATATCCGTTGTCCTCTACTTGCRTCTTCATCCTACATCTCTGGCCAAGAGTACTGCTTTGCTGTCATTTTAGGTGCAATAGATCTGCAAAACTGGAGTGGTTGAATTGAGCATCTAGTATGCAAACAAGATGACCTTTTCGCTGTGATTACATTTTTTTATGAATGTATAAATCATGGTTATTTCACCATTAACTGGAGTCTTTCTGTGAAATAGGAAAATAATGTGCAGCATTTTAATCTTTCCCATGTCTATCCATTCTCTCCCTCTGCTGTGAGAAATTACCCAGCAATAAAAGCCTAAGCAAATGGTAGTCTGTTCAGAGAATAAGAGTCATATGTCCCTGCGAATACGCAAAGCACGATGCAGTCAGGAAAGCTGATACCTTAGTAGTAAKTTATCTATGTATGCACCTCGTCTTGAGCTGTTTCTGAGTTACCTGGGATCATATAAGATGTAACAGTCCACCTGAGCTACTCAAGGGGCTTCATTGGAATGCTCTGCTCCTCAAACTCTTCCTATAATAAGAAACGAAAGGGAGTGCTCTACTGGAGCCTTCTGCAGCAGTTGAAGGTGCCACTGCCTCCATATAGCCATGCTGGCTCTTCACTGGAGACCACTGTCCTGTGGTAATGTTGGTCAAACCGACTGTATGCCTTTGCTTCACCTCTCCAGCTCACAGCCTTGTTTGAATTATCAAAAAAGATATGTCAAAGCCAAGAGAATAGAATCAAAACTAAGGTGGCTGAGACAAGGATGCAGGTTTCCTTGTATTAGGTCACACAAGGCAGTGCTCCAGCAGGGGGGCAGAACAGGTGGCTGCAGAAGGTAGCATTGCAAGGAAAAAGTCCAAAAAGCCTAAGGCTCTAMTTTTGGTCCCAAGGACTTTTATGGAAGTCTTCAGAAATGGTCTTAAAACTATTTTCTGCAGTAATGTCTTGTATGGGAGGAGGACTTAGTGTTCCTAAGGCATGAAATAGAGCTAAGGTTGAAGTGGCACTTGAGATAGGAAAAAAGAGGGAATAAAGAAAATAAGGAAAGATTCCCTCATATGCATCCTGTGACTTGTTATCAGCTGAATGGTACTTGATTTGCAAGGTACAGGAATGCTTAATGCTTCCATTTAAGCTGAAGACTACAATTTTTTTTAGATGGCATTTTTAAAGTTTTTATTAAAAAAAAGCCTTTTAATCTGCTGCAAACATCTGAACATCTTTTTATAGTAAGATCTACTTCTCCTCTCAAATTAGTGGTCAGCATAAAAGTAGTTCATCAGAACTGGTGGATTTACATAAGCTTAAGCGTAGTGTAAGAAAGGAAAATTAGATCCTGAGTTTCTGAGAATACTTATAATTCAAGGCAAATCTGTTCAGTAATCTAAAATCAATTGCAGATTTATTAGGTTTCTGTATTTAGATTTTTGTTTCTTCAGAATATCTCACCTGGAAAAGAGTGACTTCTGTAAAATCTTCTGTAGATCTTACAGGCTGGGAAAGGTATCTAAATTTTTTTTTTAATACATATTATATGTAATATTTGTATATTATAGTGAATGACAAGCATGCTGTTTTTCTGTTCAAGGATGAATAGGAATAAGGATCTCTGTGGAGACTAATCAGTAGTGCAGTTTTATATAAGACATAGAACAAATATATATGATGGTGTAAGTATGTTTCATCAAGCAGATTTTTCTGATATCTGATTTTATTTTAATTGGAACCAGTCGTCAGGAGTTTTATTGCTTGCTTTTTTATTATTATTATTATGGCTTAAATGATTTCTTACTGTGAGTTTTCATTTAACTGAAAGCTAGATATTTAATGAAAAAAACGTTGGTACTATCAGAATACTGATGTGCCACTGCATAATCTAAACATCTAAAGTAACACTAGGGTTTCATACTGATTTCCATGGATTTTTTTATTTGTCTTTGACTTCTAATGAGCCTGTTAGCTACAAGCTATCTCAATGCCCATGGGCAGATTCTGATTCTAAAAGTAAAAGCTGACAGATGTGGCCAGAGGGGGCTTTTCAATGCAATACACAGTGGCTTTGCCAATAATTTTAATTTTCTAAATAAACTTAAAAAAAAAAAAAAAAAGTTTTCCTTGGTAAGGCCAAAAATTAATGAAAGTGACATTTCTTTCTTACTTTGCGTTAAAAATGCTTGTGCTTTTATAAGAACAAGAAAATAAATCTTCAATACTTAGGCAGAAGTATTCCAGGATGACTTCCTCAACTGAATTCAGTGCCTGCTTGCTTTGTACCACTTATAGTGGCCTGAAGCCTCAGAAGCAGGTTATGATGATAGAAAAGTAGAGCAATCTGAAGGAGTACTGGGAAGCTGATAATGGTCAGAGTTTCTGAAATCCGGCAGAAGACACTGAATTTGAGTAGCCAAAATAACAGAAAATTAAAAGTTACATTAAAATTTAAGKTTTTTTTTCTTTATTTATTTTGACATACTTGCATTTGTACATCTGTTAAATGGGCGTTGGTCAATAGTTCATGATAGTTAACATGCTTCTCAATCATTGTAAGTATTCTGGGAGATGAAGGAAGAAACCAACTTCTATGGTGCTAGAAATCTGTATTTTACTTTCCTTCATTCATTCTGCTTAAGCCTATTTTCCATACATGTTGAACATCTCCTGGTAAGGCATTAAACAATGGAACTTCAATCTGTCATGATTTATTGTGTGTCTTTACTTTGGACTGAAAAGAAGTGAGGTTTATGATATGTTTCAGGAAAAGTTACTACTTAGACTGGTCACACACACAGTTTTCTAGCACGGATGGACTTTATTATGTCCTAGAGCTCTTTTGTAGCAGAAGAGTTAAGTCATTGATCACAGCTTCGCCATTTCCCTTTACTTGCACAAGTGAAGTTCTTGCTCTTGACAGAGCAGAACATACTGTGAGCTGATCTAGTATACAAGGTATATATAGAGAGAACAGAGTTCTACTTTGAGGTAATCCTTTCACTTCCCAAAGGAAATGGTTGCTCTTCTTCCTCACAGCAAGTGTCCTTTTATGCGTTAGAAGGAATTTCAAAGGATTGCTGGAGATTTGGAGCGTTAGTTATAGTACTGGCTATGCTTGCTGTAGGCTAGGTTGGCTGAGGGATGGCAGCTGCCAGAAAGAGTTCTTTCTTTTTGTGCAGCTCCCCTGCTCTCCAAGAATGCTTTCTCCAGCCTCCAGAAATGGAGGTCCAAGAACTTCCTTTTTTCCTCCTTTCTCTACTTTGTTTTCTGTGTAGCCAGTTAAAACCTTGTAGTAGAGAGGGATGCTGAAAAGCAAGGCCTGACAACTTTAGAATCTCACCAAACAAATAAATGATCTGTGGATCTTGCAGAACATAAAAGCAGCGCTGACATTACCATTTTCCTTTTCTTTCCAGAGATTATTTGATTGTCAAGACATATATCGTTCATAACTGTATGACAAAAAAGATAAACTACTACAAATATTCGTATTTTTTTCTTTATCACACAGATCCAACATAATCGTTAGTGCTGTCTTTTTTATATATTTGGATGTAGGTTTAAATTGCACACTATCTCAATTTCAAAACAGTGTTTGTTGTTTGGGAACACTTAAAGCTATATAGCATTGAGATTAGAAAGTAAGCACAACTTTGTAGAATTCATAAGAACAGGATTTCTAGAGCTGAGTCCTAAGAATTATTGACTAGTTTCAAAAAATGTACAACGGTGTTCAGTTTGGAGGTTGAGAACAATTACTCTTTCAGCTTTCCTGTTAACATTAAAAGAGGATGTTGGATTTTTCAATAATGTAATAAATACGCTTGTGTACTGAAAGTTTTGATTTTTAAAAATGCCCTCCTTGTGTTTTTACATAATCTGCTACACAGCTTTTCAGTGTCTTATTTTATACTATTCTTCATAGAACAGCTTAGTATGTAAAGTCAGTTTTTGACATCTAGATGAGTTTGTCATCTTCCATAGATACAGTGTTTGCTATTAAAAGAGTATCACTAGCAGGATGGAAAATAAGCATAAGGTTGATTAGTAGTCCAAGTATATAGTTACCTGTACTGAAACAAAACATTTTCTCCATAAAAGGTGTAATTTGTCATTATCCATTTGTCACACATGGKTTTTTTTGTTTTGTTTTGGTTTTTTTTCTGGTGTTATGCTTCTATCACTGTTTAAGGTAGTTTTTGTTTTGTCACTTCTACTCCATGCCGGATGTAACCTCAGTGAGCTTGAATTTCCATCTTTCTAGCCCTGCACTGCTGTATCTCATGACCATGGAACCTCACGTGGAAAAAAATCTGAGTCATGTTTTGTTTAAAACAGAACAACAACATGCACGTCCCAGAAGACAAAAACAAAAAATCCTTGGTGCTTTGAAACTGAATTTTCTTCTTGCTCTTTCTTGTCATTCCCACTGGGCAGGTACAGCATGTTACAAGATTTATTGTTGCAGTAGTCAGTTGGAATTTACTATTGAGTCTGTTGGGCTAATCTGGAAACATCTGCACTGTGCACTTGCAGCTGAAACTACTGGGGACAAAAAACTGAATAAGGTTGCACTCACTAATTGGTTCTAGTTGCTTGATGACAGCAAAGTGAGACTAGAGGAAGACATAGTATCATCCCCCGGGCATGGTGGCATTACAGTGTCTGAAAAGGAGGGCAGCTGGGTAGTGAGCAGCTGGAATTGTTGAGACATAGGATGCTACCAGTTATACCAGGCCAGGCTGATCTCTGATTGAAAGAGATTAAATGCTGTGCTCCATCCTTGCACTGGATCCAGTCTCATCTGGCAATGAAGACTCTATCAGTCTCCAGGTCTTGGGTGCCTTGCCCGAGACATTTGTGCATTTCTTGGCAGTGTGTTTTAAAAGAAGGAAGATCAGCATCTTTGCGACTGGACTGTTTAAGAAGTGTCTAGCTCTAGAATAGGCTTCCAGGGACTAGAAGACTCTAGTAGAATTGCCCTTAAAGAAAAATGTCTCTAAGAGAGACACTGTGCTGTAAGTCTCATCCATAGCAGGATAGGAGACAATGTAAGAAATCCCAAGATAAAATTCTTCTTACATGTCCAGCTGAAATAATCTTTTTGTAACCCAAAAGTAGTGAGTGAAAAAGGGGTAAAACCTCCACCCCAGCAGCAGCTCATCGCTAAACAGCTATATATTACAAGGATGTCAATAACTGCTGACTTGGTGCTTTCAGTATTTTGGCATCTGGAAAGCTGCAGTTGATAGTTTAATTTCTTTTTTTCCCCTTTTTTCTCCTTTTTTTTTCTTTTCTTTTTTTCCCTGTTCGAATTTTCTAGATAGTATTATGCTTTGGAGAAGAAAGATTGGGATTTTTTTGTTGTTGTTATTTTTTGTTACGGCCAGTGTCTGAGTAAGATATGTCAAGTGGTTCTCTTCTTTAATGCAGTTCCTTCGCTTTTTAAAATCTGTTTTGTTCTTTAATGCAGTTCCTCCCTATTTTTTTAAAATCTATTTTCTCAGTGATTTAAGGAAAAATGAGTGGAATTTAGAATAAGTAAGACCAGAAAAAGGCAAGTTTGTCACTTTTAATTGCTATATATGCCAACACCATTTAAAGCAAATTGCATAAAAAGGTATACCAAAGAATTAATGGCTTTTATCTCTAGCCATCACCTTGATGTCAGATGCATTGGAATTTATGTGTGTGCGCATGTGTGAAGTGTTTCCAGCATTCATTCTGCTTCAGCTATGCTGAGGTCAGTATCTGAACGCACTTCTGTTCGTTTACCTCACCATGTGGAATTCTTCAGGCAAATATCACTGAGCAGCTTCTAGGATGATAAAGGCAGAAAGTGGCTCTGGTTTATTTTGGTCCAATGACTTTGTCTCTGACCAGAGAGCAGAGATATGAAATAAAAAAGGCTGCATGCCTCAAGAAGCATGTAGTGGGTGTGATTTAGGAAGTTATCTGCAGATGATAAGGTTTTCCATAAAGTTTAGCATACAGATACTGACTGTATTTTCTACTAGATCTATTATTAGTTGGTAGCTGTTTGTTTCATACATTAGTTAAAGTGTAAAAGTGAAACTTTCAAAGGCAAAAATTAAAGGAAATGTGCAGTGAAAATTTGAACACTGAACATTTTTAATAATGCAGTGAGTATTTGACTTTTGACTTTTGTCTCATTTCTGTGGGCATCTCATATAGCTGAAGGAATCAACTATAGAATAATCAGGGCCAAACCCTGCCATACTGGGTAGACTAGTCATTTGTTTCTCCATTGGAAGAGTCTGTAAGGTGTGACAATAAAATATGCGAAGGGGACGGATATACTGTTGATGGAAAGGACAAAACCCTGAGGTGAAAGAAAAGAAAAAGCTTTATAATGTGGGCATAAGTCTTGCACTTCCCTTTCATTTTTCTATCTGGCTATATAAAACAATGTAGTCATTTAAAATGATCAGAACAATAATAGGAAGAATCTTGGTGTCTTGGGATACTTACTATTGGGTAGTTAGATGCGACATATAACCAGCTACCTGTACCCTTTGCGTGCTAAATTAACTTTGCCTTTAAAATGTACTGAGGTTCAGCTCCCAGCAAATTTTTTGGTTTAGAAAGAGAAATTTGAAATTTGACCATGTGTTTTCTTTTAAAAAAACAAAATTTGTTAACAACTTATGTTTTATCCTCTTCAGATTGACACTAGCTCAAATTAGACTTTAAAAGGAAATAAAGAATCCTTTGCTTGATTCATATGTAACTTTCAGATTCTTTGTCACCTAAATAGATCTAATGGTCTTTATTGCTCGCAAAAGCTATTGGATTAGGTGTACTGAAATCCGATTTCCATATGTTATAATAGCTATGAACAATGCTAGCCTGGAAAAGGTTTCCTGCGTGAACCTCCCTAAATTTTGCTTGAAGTTTCATCATTGTTTTTTAAATATATAGATACATTGGCAGATGATCGTCTGCATCTTTCTAAGGGTATTATGACTTTTACTGTGCTCGGATGTGAGGAATCACATCCAGGATAGGAAGATATATACATTTTTGTTTTTWAGATGGATTTTTCCGGATAACTGAATTGAGCTCACAAATCTTGTTTGAGTGCTTAACAGTTGGTAACTACTGGAGTTCTTTTCACTGATCTGGGTTACAGCTGACACGTATTGACTTAGAAGGGAGAGATTGTATCCAGTTGCTTCTTATACCAACTGTACCCTGGTGATTTTGTAGAGCCTACCTTGATGTTCTCTCTCATGAGAGATGACTCAAACCCTCAATTTTGCAATGTTAGTTCTTTGAACCATTGGCACGTAGAGTTCAGAGAATCAATGTGGAATTAATAGATCAGAGAATGAGAGTGTCATTGTATTAAATCAAGGCTGTCTTATGTCTTCTTTTACACTCTGCGAGGAGACTTGAGTTAGAATACTTAATCGTCAATTGAAGTCTGAAGAGGGGCGAGTTCAAAAAGGAAAGTTGGGAGGAAGATGTCAGGAGCTTGAAGCTCTTTCATATTTTTCCAGGCAAAATTTTGTCTTAACTATTGTGGAGATGTTTTTTCTTTGTTTGCAAAGCACACTGACAATGAAAGGCCCTGTGTAGTGCAAGATAYCATTATTGCTATTTGTGGTCTAACCATCACACAATACCCACATTTTGTGATGTCTGTAATCTGCCAAGGCAGTACTGGTGGAAATGCCACGTAAAGTTCATTCCATCCTTTTTTACTACTTAGCTAAATTACCTTTAAGAAGTTGGTTTTGCTTCATGGGGAAACACAGATGATGTTCTCTAGGGTTTTCTGAATGTGAGAACTAATAATAATGTTACAAAAATAACCACAAACTTGCTTGACAGAATCTGTCTGCTCCACTGTTCATTCTTCTATTTGATCTGACAGAGTCTTCTCACAACAGCTACACATAGGCTAAATTGACCTTTTGACTTAGTTTGTACTATGTAGGAACAGGCTCTTGAGTGAGTTGATTTAGGATTCACAAATCTGTCTTTCCCTGTACTCCTGCTGTATTCCTCCCTCCCCAAATTCATGATCCAGCCTTGTACCACTGCATCTTTTCCTCCTGCTTTCCTAAATGCAGACTCCAACATTGCGCTTGCTGCCATTTCTACCATCTTTCTACTTCATACCCGCAACTTGCCAAGTCAGAAAGCCTTATGTTTTCGATACTTTATCTCAAGAGCTGATCTCACTATTGCTTCAGCAAAATAGAAGATCCAGAGAATCATAGTTTCCTGCAGGAACAGGCTAATGCCTGTTGTTTGATAGCTGGTAACTGCATTGTGTATTTTCCGAAGTTACGGCACATCCATTGCTAATATAAGCCAAAAACATTGTAGGTGTAGTATAGATATTTCTAGTACTAGTAGTTCTACCTAGATCATGCTGCAAATAAACCTTTTAGTTTCTTGTTGTATAGCCTTATACTTTCTTGTATGAGATAGTTGTGTGAAATATTGGGGGTGAAGACTTCAGGTTCATATGAGGTTTATATGCTAAGAACTGATCATCTCATAAGATTCAAATTCCTGTTGTGAAATAGGGACTAGTTTTTGTTCTTTCTGAAAAGTTCTGTGTAAGTTATATGTTGAGTAGTATAATTATTGTTAACAAGAAATTGAATGCTTTYTTGAAAAAGGAATTGAAAAAACAGAGATGCAGAGATAACACAACAAAGAGGCCACAATAGTTCTTGAAAGAAGGGTGAAAAATGTTCTGTGGCAGTTGTCTTTTGCTATCTTGGGATGTGGTGCAAGACCCAAGATAGCTTATTTTGTCATTAAAACCTATAATCTGTCAAATTACTTAAATGTTTGCGGTTTCATTTCACAGGAAGCCATTCCACACGATGCTGTACTCAAAGGCCTATATTTGTACTCAAAGGCCTATATTCGTTCTCAAAGCAAGATTACAGGGTGAGAGGAAGTTTTGTTATCTTAAAAATAAAGCGGAGGTGAACCCTCACAATGTTCCTAACTTTCTTAATAGCAATGTTAAGACCAGACTTGTTCTTCCAGTCACCCTGCAGTTTAACTTGCTGATTTGCAGAGGGAGGCAAGTGACTGACTGTTTTTGCTGTGATGTTTTTGGAGATGACCAAGATATTACAAGATTTGCCTGGATACACTCAAATTCATTTATTCTGATTAAAGTGTATTTCAGTTGCAGCAGTGGCTTAACCTCTCTTTATGTCTTTGAGGAATGGAGAGAGAAAAGTAGAAGCTACTGTACAGATCTGTGGTTGTTTCCTCCCTTCTGTGCCCACTAAAATTGTGGTGTTATTTGGTCACAGTCCTGTTCTTGATGTGGTTGGTTCTTTTTATGACCAAAAATCATAGTGCAAGGGAAAATGTAGGTGGTACCAGCAGGAATGCTGAGTTCATCACTTTCAAGAGCAAATRAAGTGTTTCACAGTAGAACTCCCTCTATCCAAAAGCCTTCCGTGAACTCTTGCTTGTTGTTTGAATCCTCTCATTTCCAGATTTTAAGAAGGAAGAYGTTTACTCCGCTAAGTTGTTAACATTTATATAAATGCTTTTATATGCTTATGTTACTTTAAAAGAGATAGGGCACGTCTGGGAAAGAAGAGGTCAGTTGAATGGAACCGGTACCTGCTTAGAGATGATTCTTGAGATCTGAACAAAATAGTTTGAGCCTTTAGACATGGCTACTAGAAATTTAAAAGGAGTAGATAATCAGTATGCCTCTTTAGTAGAAATGAAACAGAAAGTTTTTCAAATTGTAAGACACCTTAATGTTCAGGGCAAACTTGCCTTTAAGTAACTCTGCATTTGGCTTTACTGCTAAAGTTGACTCTCATAATGGGCTCTAAAGAGTCCTGTAGCAGCTGTGTGATTAAAACCTGAGCACCAGCCTATCAGGATGTGTTACAATTGGCAGAGCTCCAAGTGCCTGTGATTGCATTTCATCTGTTTGCTATCGCAACAGCTGGACCTGTTTAGCTGGGTACTTGCAGTTTGTCCTTCAGCAGTGGTTAAAAAATCCACTGACTTAGATTGCAATTAGAAGAAAAAGTTAATGAGGGCATATGTTAAGAATGAATACATGTTCAAAAGAAGTTTATATTTACAGATGTTCTGAACGGTTGGTAGCTTGCAATAATTTATTTTCTTGCTGGGAAGGAACCTTTTGGTCAAATGCCAAGGCTAAAGTATGAGTAAATGAGTCTGTTATCTTTTTCCTGTGTGTCATGCTCACTAAACATCTAGATCTTTTTAATTAACTGTCTTGCAACCCCAACCCCCAACAGTTCTCACTTTCCAAAGCCCCCTCGTGCACCTCTTCTCCAGTAGCTGGGTTATTACTTTGTTTGCCTACCGAAATGGTACTGGGGGGGAAGAGGGTTAAACAGTTTCAATGGGRAAAAAAAGTATAATTGGGTTTAATCTGTGGAAGAATAGTATTTGTGTTTTAAACAAGCCACTCTTTTTAAGATAAATCTTGTCAGTAACTACAGGAAGGATGCTAAAGAAAAAAGTCTTTTAGGACCCAAAGTAGGAAGACGTTCTTTTGGTAGACAGCAAAGTCTTAGCTGTAGTCTTCATCTCCTTTCTGATTTGCAATTTAGCTAACTAAAATCTATGAAGAAAGTTTTTTGCTTATCCTRTCTTTTCTTTCTCTTTGTGCAGGTGAGGTAAAAAAGCAAGTTGTAGATTGTGTGCAGTTTGGGGAACGTTCATCAATGTACATATATATGATTTATGGTGTGTTTTTTATATAAATCTAAGAATTAGAAATTCACAGTGAACATAAGTTCTAATACAATAAAAGATCAGCTTCTTATAAATCTGTAAGGAAATACAGTTTAAAACATAAAAATGGCCTATTTTTTTGGTCGTCTTTTCTGATTTCTCTATGAACTATCTTCTTYCAAGTGAATATACTTGTGAAAAACAGGAGACTCAATTTTTCAATGTTTTTTATTTGCAAAATTGTTCACGAGGGTTTTTTTAGTTGAAAATTATTTGGATTCTGATGAGAATCCRTGGTGATACTGAATGATGTTTTTCCCAACATCTGTATCAGCTGTTTTGACATACCTTAAAGCTGCCTGTTTTTTTCTGAGGTTTTGCGATGTTGATCATTTTAAGGCATTAAATTGGTGAGCCAAAAGTGAGGTAGCCAAAATGGGGGGCTAATGCTTAATTTTGGTACTAGTTTTAGAAGGGCGAACTTAAAATAAAGGAAGTGAACGTAGGAAAGTACGGATATGTTTGACAAAAGCCTTCTACCCTTCCTCTGCTTTTCCGTTCCAGCTCAGGCAATCTAATTTCTTGATGCTGTTCTGAGAGAATTCTGCCACAAGAGAATTCTAAGTAAACTAAATATTGAGATTAATCAAATGATTTATTTRTATTTTTGAACTGTCTGCATAAGTTACAGCAGAAGATTAATGTCCCAAATATAGGGCGGAAAAAAAAAAGAAAAAAAAATACCGAGAAACAGTAATTGGGGTTTGTGATTGAAATTCTCTCCGTTAAGATGGCCCACATAGGACTTCTGCTTGACAACACCTGCCAAAGATATGCTTGTATGATGAGGAAATACATAAAGGGTGTAGAGTAATCTTGGTGCCTTACCAAAGGGCAAACTAGGCATCTCACTTGATGACTTGCCCAGAATTTGGGGATCAGGTAACTTGAGTTGCATGTCTGTCTTCTAGTTTTGAAAGTGTTTGTTCTGGAGATTGCAAACATTACTTGAGCACTACAAGGAAAAGTGAAATAGAGTGGTTTGGGCTTAAGAACTTGATTATTTAAGAGGGCAGCAGACAAGCTGCAGAATAGGAATGGCATAGTCTGAGTGCTATCCCTCAAACAGCAAAATCTAATTGCTGGCTGGTGTGCAGAGCCAAGGAACACTATACTGAGTAAGGATGATTTAAAATCATGCTCCAAGAAGGGAAAAGTAAATTCTATGAACTCTGCCTGAGTTATAGGGGAAAAAAAAAATCAGAGGGAACTAAGAGGCAAGCTGGCAGCAGGGATGCAGGAGGCAGGGAATGGAAGTGCCCTTTCGGATAGCACTCTGTTGTAAAAGCAGTAGGCCAATATGATCACATTGTTTTGTTAAAATAACTGACCTTGGAACTGAATCTTGTTTTGATCAAGAGCATCATATAAATCTAAGGTTATTTGGAATGATTAATTGTTTTTACAGCTAACAGATAGCTATCACATTTAAAAGAAAGTAATGACACTTTTCTCCATCTAGAAGATAATTACTGTAAGCAGCAAGCATCAAAGGTCAGTGTTGCCCCAAAATCTTTAAGATACTTTTAACTATTTCTAATTGTCAGGATATATCTCATACATAAGGGATGTAATTTTAAATGTAATTTAAAAAAAGTTGAGAGAAATCTTATAAAAGGTTTTAATGGCATTTAATCTAAACTTGGAGGCTCTCACACACTTAATAACGTTTCACAGAGTGGTACTTATTCTGAAATAAAATTGAAAGCTGTGACATTTACAGGATTCAGGCAGTGAGCTAACAGAAAAAAATCAACAGAGGACACTGAATTCTATTCTCACATTAAAATGTGTGCATTCTGGAAAGCATGCCTGTAGTAGTGGCATTATGTTTCCCTGTGAATTGTCTGGCAATGGGATCTATACCAAATGCATACTTTACAAGTTTAATTATGTTCCCCCTAATTACTAGCTCTGTATTTTCAATATGGAACCTAAGTTTAAACAGCATTTTTCTTTATCATCTCCAGTATTAAAAATTCTGTCAATTCAGCGAAGCCTTTATTTTTCCAGCTCTAGTTCTGGCAAGTATGCTTAGCAATGCTGGTGCAGCCCCATTGTTTATAGATATGCTGCATACTTATAAATAAATAAAACAGCATTATCCTGGTACTTAATCCATCCATCCCCACACCCTCCAGAAATATCTTTGCTTACCCTTTTGTAGCTGTATTGGCTTTTTGCATTTGGCTTACAGTTTATAATCAATGCATTATTTGTCCAGAAAAAACATCTTTCTAGGAAGGATGCTGTAATACCATTATTTGTCCTTCATGGTACGTGTATGTAAGCCTCTCCTCCATCGCTATGTAGTATGTATCCGGTATTGCATTTGGATTTTTTCATTTGGGCTTTTTGTGTGTGGGGGGGGAGGGGTAGGGGGGCCAGGAGGGGGTCAGACTTACTGCGGTAACTTCTCTTATCTCCAGATATTTTTGACAGATTTTGCATCCACCTAGAACCTTTCAAAGACTGTGGATTTACAGTGGTTATCTTTGCTCCCTCTGAGGGATAGCCTGGAACCTTAGCAGACACTTTCTCCTTAGTTTTGTGGAGTCGTGTATAGGTTTTCCCGAGTGAGAACAGCAAAAAACATTGTCTTTTTCTTATCCTGTGCTACTTATTTTAAAACAATGTGAGCTAAAGAACTGATATGAGGACACTTCTATATAGAACTGTATAAACTGCTGARATTTAAATCTTGTATCAATGCTATGGCTAAGAATCACCTGTTCCAAGTAATGCGAAAGACAGTACTTCACATCATTACAAAAGTTACCTTAAAATACCTTATTTGGTTTCCTCCCTGCACTTTTCACTCTGAGAGGCTTCTTTCATTTCATCAGTTTTACCTTGGACTGGTTTGATGCATGTCATGCTGTTGATGCAGCTCCAGCAGCGTTACTGGCTTGCCTCTACCTGGTAGTGACTTCTTCTCTTACTGCAGAGTTAAGCAGCTGTCCTCAATCAGTGTCTGTCTGGAAAGTGGTTCTTAAAAGAGTTTTAGGAATGTTATTCAGAGGGATGATGTAACTGGAGAGAGGGGAAAAAAAAGGCTAAAATTTAGTAGCACTTAATCAGCAACTGGAAAAAGAAAAAAGCAATATTGTTCTTATTTCTGTTGACCACCTTCATCTACAGCAAGGTGTTCCTTCATGGAGCATGTCAGAATATTACTTCCCTATTCTTTTGGGGAAGCAGTGCTTTTTATAATTCTCTTTTTTTTTTCTGGTTGTTTTGAGAAAGATTATCAAAGGTTTCTTTTTACTATTCTTCTGTTTGTAATTTTTGATTTAAAAAGAAGTCCTGTACTATCATCTTGTAGGCCAGTGATGGTCAATGCTTTCTAAATCCATGCTTTATAATATCTGCCATACTAGCAAAATCCATCTGAGAAAATGCCAGAATTGCAGAGGAGAAAACAAACTCTGTAAAATTTGAATGACACAGATTGACCACTCTAATGTAGCTTGCAAAGAGCTAAGAACTGGTTCTACGTGAAAGGGTATTTTGTCCATAGAAGTGATGCAGAATTTTAGAAATTAAAGATGCAGTCTTTTTTAATTGCTGCTGAAGCATGTTTGCTCAGTTTTCTTTTCCCTCTTTATTTTAACAATTTCCATGCAATGGGGTGTTCACTTCTTTAAACACAACTGCATAGCAAGTGATTCTTATGCAAGTCTGTTCCCTGATACTCTGTCTCCATTTCCTTTATCTAAACAGCCTGTGCTCTAGCTGTACCCTCTTGGGTTTTGCTGCCTTACAGAATTCCTCTTCCTCCTTTTTTTGTGTCCTTCAAATATTTCGGAGATAATTATCAAGACTCCCTCATTTGTTGCATAGCCAAGATATGCAGTGTTTTTAGCTCTTTAATCTTTCCATATAAATTAATCTTACCAGGCTCCTTCTCATGTTTGTTGCTCAGCTTTCTTTGGTTTGTCTTTTTATTCTCCTCTTTCTTATACTTGGAAAGACAAAGGCTCTAGAGGATTAGTGAGAGCAGGTAATAGACTAGTTTGAGCCTTTATCACTAGTTACTCTACCTCTAGGCTCCCAGGATAATGGAAGCATGAACAGCATGGGTCATACTCTTTTTCTTCTGTAGGTGATATGAAGAGGGTCAAAAAGTCATCTYTAAAATTGTGTTGACATAGAAGGGACTGACAGTTTGAAGTAGAAAGATGCAATGAACATAAGGTGTTTTTTGAGGAGAGTTTGATTTAAAGTGTAGTCCCCCAGCTGTATTCTGGTTAGGAAAACTTTAGGTTTATGACTTTATATAGCTTTTTATTTACTTGATGTAGTAACTCTTAGTCATAAAAAAAAAAAAAACCTTCAAACATACGAAGATCAAGGAGTAACTAGCAAAAAGAAGAGGATTGCTACAAATGTAAATGATAACCACTCTTAATCTAATGAGACTTGGTAGAATTTTCTTAGCACTGTACAGAAAAAAAGATCTGTGAATTATTGCCAGACATTTTATGTCAGACAATTAAAACTATTTAGAAAAGTTAGGTATCTGAAAACAGAATCAGAAAGCAGATCAGTCTAGGGAATTGTCCCATCTGGCAGCTCTCTGTAAAAGATTACTGTAAGCAAGGATGATCTTTTCTTTCCCCAAACTAATATATGCTTTTCCAATTTTAACAGCAGCCTTTTAAGATACTTGTGTTTGAGGTTCATTGCCCTAGTGGGTGAAAGCAGTGAGAACCAGTGAGAAAAGACTGATCTCAATGAATGGCCTAGCTTCAGACTGAAGCAAATAAATGCATTACTCTGCATTACTCTGTGTTTTCCAATAGGCTAAAATCTCTTAATCTCAGATTTTTCCTGGCATAATAGATTTTTTTTTTCCCCAGAATGTCTTCTGACAGAATAAAACAGCAAATACCATAGGATTTAAAATGGTTTGGACCACCATTGCTTCCTTGTCTGTAACAGGCAGTTGGCCTTGTCTCTCTTGTAGATCGCTTTGAATGAAGACAGCTATTTAACGTCCATGTTTTCAATCTGTTGCCTGTAGATTCTGAAAGGTCTACTAGAGATGTATTAAGTCCATTAACAATTGGCTTAAGTTTGTTAGATGGAGATCTGCGTGTCCAAAGGAAAATGTTTTAGGCGTTCACAAAAGCAAAAATGTTCTCAACAACTACACATTTCCCTTGTGTTCCTAGCTCTTCTCGGATGTGCTGAGGAGACAATTCCTCTGTTCATTTTTCATCTGGTAACTTGCTTTTAGATTCTAAAAAGAATTAGCACTCATTTGATGAATTTAAGCTTCTTCCTTCAAATTCTTGCCCTTTTCCAAATCCTGTATTTCCTTTCTAGTACTTGAAAGAAGTATTTCAGATCTTACACTCATGTACACGCAGTCTTCCTCTGACAAGTTCACGTGTGGTGCAGTACTTTACAAGCCCATCCGTGATATGATTTTAACTGTTGTGTTCCTCATTAAAGTATTAATATTATTTAACATAAACCACTAGATGCCATTGCTTGTTCCAAGCATTGGGAGAATATTTTGGGTAAAAACTTCATGGACATCAGATGTCRAGTATTTATTTATTATTTGAATAATCTTTGTAAATATTGCTTAACAAAAAATATTCAGGTTAGCAATGAGTTATTTGCAAGTACAAACTTTTTTTATTGACATGAAAAGTATTTTCAATAGAATTTACCATGTTTTAGCTTTCTGCAACCTATCTTCTTTTATAAGTCATCAGCGATTTTTTGACTACTGCATATGGAATAGAATGATCCTCTGTAGTAAGAAGCTGCCAGGTTAGATTCGGAATAATTTCAGCCATAAACCTTGGCTCCCATAAGAATGCATATGTTCATGCCTGAAGGTCCCTCTATTTAGGGGGAATAACTTACGAACTAGGGCAACAGTTGTTCGTTTGGGAGGAAAAAAAAAAACAGAAAGAGAACTGACAACTGCTGGACAGCATGAATTGATACAGTTTCTCTGAAAGTGTGTAGTTAACTTCAAAGCAGTATTTTGAGACTGATTTTTCTTTGCCTTTCATACTTTCGATGGATATTCAGAGATGCATTACTTYTACTCTGCTGTAATAGTACAGAGGTGGTGCCATACATAGGGAACTGAAGAAATATATAGAAGCCTTACAAAAGAAATTTAAGCTGTTCTGTGCATTTCAAAGACCCARTTATAATGTATTTAACTAGTCTAATTATTAGACAATTATTAGACAAACAAAGCTTATTCACCTGATGAAGGCAGTACTCAGGTGTATTAAAATTGCAAATAAGATAAAGTGTGGAGATAAGAATATTTTTGGACTCCTGACGCTTTTTCTTCTTCCCTTGAAAAAACCCAGCTTTTAGCAGTGACATTTTATAAAAAGAGTTGATTGCCTTCTATTCTTGTTTTCATATCAGTGGAAATCATGCTTAATTTTGGCCATAGTTGAATATTTTGGTTATTTCTGATGTCCATTTCATAGGCAAAAACATCACTATGTGTTAAGCAGTACATTTTCCCCAGGATGCTTCTGCTATGGCTGGCTCTTTAGCACATAATAGTGCTGCATTATGCTAAGTCACATGAGGAGCTTTAGCTATTGTGAAGAAGTTAGAGGACACTTGGGTTGTGACCCAGGATTTATGCTGTGGTTTGTAGTACTGCAAAAATGTTGCCCAGTGGTACCTGGTGCTCAAAAAGAAATATGTCCTGGAATGTGAATTCTGCTCTGAATTGAATAATACATTACCGTTCTGAAAATTGGTTTTGCATGTCTCCTGTTAATATGATTATTCATAAATGAAAAGAGAACCAGAAAGCAGCTCTTTGATTCATCATGTTCCAAGGTGTTGAAATAATGCATCTTTAAAGGCTTGGTATCGTATTTTATTTCAGGCTTTTTCCTATTTTAAGTTGGAGTCTCTTCCAAAGAAGAGAAAGTTGGAATGACTCAGTGTTCATCYTTCTGGCCTTAATAAAAGCCTGGAGATTAATGCCTTTAAAGCAACAGCTAGAGTTAATACTGTCCCTCCCCCCTTTTTTTTTTGGGGGGGGGGGGAAGGGTAATTTCTTTAATGTAATTGTGGTGGTGAATTTCTTTGGATTAGATTTACTGTTGTTTAACTATCCTTGATCTGGGAAGATCATGTTTTCAAAACATGATCTTCCCAGATCAAGGATAGTTAAGACAGTTGAGTCTGAAATACTGGCTGTTAATTAATTATATGAATGTATAAAGGACTGCAAAGTGTTCTTGTGCTGTATGTAGGAAGAGTGCATATTTTTGTCTCCACAGAAATGGAAAAATGGATCAGCCAACCAGTTTTGCTCTTCAGAGCGTTTGTACATTTTCTACTTAAAAATAGTAGGTCCTATGTTGAAACTGTATTAAACAAAAATAAATTTAATATCATAAAAACTCAGAGAGTAAATTAAGTGTTTAACATTCGGCTGATTTGTGTGTTTCTTGAAGAGAAGCTGTACGAAGACAGATGATAAAAGTTTAATTCAGACAGACTTGTAGCTGGTGTAAACAAAGGGTGGTAAGAGAACACTGATGCTTCATTTCAAATCTTGTCCTTCTGTAATATGGTAGCAATAAAGTGAGACGTAATTTTTGCATTGGAATAGGATGATGTTTATTTTCTATCATATAAACTTGGCATCAGTGCAGGTGCACGGGCTAGGAAAGCAAAGCAAAAACCTGACTAAGCAATTAAAAAAGCCTTGTATAGACAAGGCCTAAAACTAGTTCCCTTCAGTTTGAATTTTTGTTGCTGTTACTGTTTCTATAGGATATTCCCTATAAAAAGAGATACAAAAACAGGAACAAAGGGGATTTTATATCTGAGTAAAGAATAGAGATTCTAACAAGGTGGAACAAGAGTTGAGAAATTAAGAATCTGGTGTTTGGAAGAGCAGAAGGGTGCTTCCCATTGGGATAAATCTGTTAAAAACAAAACAAAACACTCACTACAGACTGAAGTCTATAAACAGTGTTTTAATGGTCTTTGTCTTCAAATCAAATTCCAATAAATTTGCAACTTTGTTTKGAATCCTATTAAATGGATGGATTTATTGCCACATAAGTAATCTGAGACCTGAATTGCAGAAATGAACTCCGCTTGGAGTCTCTTCTTTAGCATTAAAATTTAATTGGTCAAGTTTTAGGAAAAAATTCACTTTATAACCACTTAAATTTTATCTGAATGTGGAACTAAGTTTTTACATTGTGTTTTCATAGAGGAAAAGAGGAAAGAAGCTCTCAATGAAGTCCAGTACAGCACATGTTGAGATAATCTGACTTTAGCATGGCAAAATATGTCATTCACTGATACACTGTCAGGCAGCCAGGATTGTTTTATTCATATATTTCATCAACTATTTTTGATGAACACAAAATAAAAGCTCTAAAGTTCTTATTTAGTTTTTTTATAATGATAGATCATATGAATTAAAACTTCATAAAGTAAATAGCAGCATATTAATTTTGTAGCCTGAAAAAACTAGCATTTTGCCTTACAAGCAAAATTTACATAAAAAGAAAAAGGGAGCGGGAAGGTAACATCAGAATAGTCGAAAAGATAATGTCATGCCTACTTAAGCTGTACTGTGCTCCATGAAAATTTGGAGATTTCAGAGAGTTAGCAGCAACAGTATACATTGAAATAGAGATTGCTGCAAGTTGGGTAACCATACTGATACAAATTTTAATCTGTGAATGCTTTTCTAATAACATAATTTTAATATTTATAACTTCAGTCTGAGGTTTTATTTTTACTGTCATAACTTTGTACTTGCAGTGAACTACAGATTAAAAAAAAGAGTAGGTGGATGAATAACTATTTACAAGTCACTTGACATCAGGCATGACAGTTTAATGTTAAAGAAGGTGCTCTACTTAAAATTACAGTTTGGGAAAAATGGTTGTAAAATTTGATGTTACAGTTAATGCACAGAATTACTACAATGTTGAATGTTTAGAAAGATACTTCTTCTCAATCTTCATTGCATATATTTGGTAGCTCACACAATAGTCGCGTTTTTTTTTTTTTTTCTTTAGAGAATCTATTTCTGTAGTTTCCTGCAAAGTTAGGCAGGAAAGGCCCAATCCTACAAAGTCAAAGTAGCATGAGGAGCTCTACTTTCATGCATCCCTTCACAGTTCATTGACTTTACCAGGGCATCAGGACCGTGCAGATGAGAGATRCTTTCGGGGTTCTTATGTTCCAAAGCTGTGGTACTTCACATGAAAGTGGAAGAATGATGCAATTTAATGTCAAGGCTTGACGGTGTACCTGCTTCTGTATAGGCAGGGGATTTTTTTTTTTTTTAATACTAGTATTTGTGTAGTGTATGCCATCATAATTATCTATTTGGCTTAAAGCACTGTGATGAAAAGACAGTACTTCAGAACAAGAATTGGGCACATCTTTTTGGCATGATTGGTCAGGATCTCCAAAGCATATCGTGGGTAGAGTCACTGAATCAACAGCCGTTTCCTCTCCTCTCGAGCGTTTCTTGAGCTCGGTTTTCTTTTCCTGTTACGTTTTTGTGTGTGCTTTTGTTCCTGCTTTAGTTTTTCTTTATTCTTTATTTACATCACTACGTTTTAGTGGTTCATCTTGGATCGGTAGTAGAGCTGCTTTACCATGCTTTTCTTTACACAGATGCGGAGCCCTTTGTGTGCTTGCCTTCCAACTTTCATCCTGCCTTTTGTCTCTTTTGCATGGAAATTGATCCCTCGTAAAGAACGCCGGCAAATTCGGCAAGTGCTCAAAGGATACCATTTCAAAGGTGGTGGAGAAAATCGGCAGGCTCTGAAGGATGAGAAAGTCAGCTGCACGTTTCAACATGGCTGCCTAGCTAAAATGTTAAAGCTGGTGGCATGCAGCTAAATCCCTTTGTGCAGGCCATCTTAAGAATTTTGCAGCGTGAATAACTTCCAGCCCTCTGACTGTATGCAAGGCAAGGAAGCCTGAATAAGAGCATTGTGTTGCAAAAAACTTAACATGAAGCAGGACTAAAAGCCCAGTTTTGCTACTTATTTTGGACATTTCACATTCAAATCATGTCTAAAAGAAAGACGCTCATTATGACTCAGTTCCGTTAATTAGACGTAAATTACCGTCTTTAGTGCCTTTATACAAAAGAAGGTAACATGAATTCTGCAGGACTGGAGGATGCAGAAATTCTAATTAGATGAGAACATGCGCTAGGAAAGGGTAACAGAATACAAGGCCCCATTGAATTTCAGTATTTCACACTGAAGTGTGTGTGTCTGTGTGCGTGCACGCGTGTGCAAGAACTGTAGTTGGAATAATTAAATCTCCACCTTTATGTTTTATACTAAGATGATTGTTGTGACTCCAAATGGTGTGATGAACAGATGTATTTCATCTAATAAAGACTGTATCTATAATTACAGAAAGCTTTAAGCGATCATTTTTTTTTTTTTTAAAAAAAAAAGGAGATAAACTTTTAATTCTTTGAAATTCAAAGAACCAAAATGCTCCCTTACTTTATGTAGTCCTGGGATAGCCATGAGCTTCTCATAAGATTTAGTATGTCTGTATCAAGTATATGGCTAAAACAATATTGTGCATCTTGCATATTATCTGGCATAATTTGTCCTTAGAATTCTATGTTAAAAGTAGAACTATAAAAGCATTGAAGAACTAAATATATGCATCTCTATTTGAGGATAGGTAATAATTTTTAAACTAATGATCCTGCCCCTTGTGTTCAATGTTGTTTTTTCCATTGCTTGCAAAATTAATCATCTGCAAAATGTGTAAGTTAAAATGGTACAGTCCACTAAAAAGGGTTTCTAAAAAGCATTGTGCATTTTCTTTGTCTGCTGCTTTAAATTCTGACCTTAAAGAATTATTTAGTATAAACATGGGAATGCTTCTTGTCTACCTTAATAATGGATAACAATAACCACAGTCGTCTTTGCTAGGAGTTTGTCTAATGGTATCTCAACAAACCTCTGTTTTGTGCACTAAACAGTCTTTGTAGTTTTTTTCCCCCCTCTCTCATCCTGAATTCAGTCATAGTGCATTTAGTAGTGTAACATCTAAATGATCAAAGATAAGACAATGGAATAGTCATTCTGGAGAGTCTAGAAGAAATAAGAATATTTAAAGTAGCTTTGAATTTGTTTTTGAATGTTGGTTTCTAATGCAGAAAAGTCAGTTGTGCAGAAATAATATGAAATAGAGTAAGTTTATTCCTGGAAAAGGGACATGGWGAGTATTTTGTTTATTTCTGCATTGTTAACTGTCTCACTATTCGGTGGTTAGTTTTTAGGGCCAAACATTGACTCCCTTTATAATTTGCTTTTATGTTATTTCTCTAAGAGTAATTTTCTGTTATGATAACCATGTTATTAGGTAACTAGGCTGGATATAGGGAAAGAAATTGGAATTTGTTGYCTTGCCTGATTTTTAGATTTTGTCCGTTCAGCAAATGGCCATTAAAACATCAGGAAGTAGAACAGTAGGTTGCTCAACACTGTTGAAAATCCAACATAGCAAAGGAAGGTAAGGGGAGGCCATACGAGGACTTGTAAGGAAATGTGAATGAAATGTAAAGTTGTAGGCTTTCTTGAAACAATAGGAGAGAGTGTAAAATCTATAATGAAATGATCATTTTGGACAACTGACATCTTATTTATTATGTAAGAAGAGATTGCAGAGGAACACTGTATTCTTCATTATACAGTCTTTTTTTATTAAATGTAGTCAGTGTAAATCATTAATGTCCTATTGGTCATCTGTTAGTTACAGGATGCACGATACTGTATTTGTTCATGCAGATGGCAGGGCATAATTGTTACCATTACAGGTCATTTCTGAATGCAGAAAGAATAGTAGGTACTTACTTCACTAACAGTTTTTTGTGTAAGTAGTATTGAATGTTTCATATATCCAGTTTATAAGAATGTTTTGTACAAAATGGCAAGTTCTTCTCTCATAACTGAGAGTAGCTCAGATGAGCTRCCAACTGAGAGTAACTTTATAGATGTTACTGGTGTGATTGTTGTTTAGCTGGCCAGATTTCTGCACTGATTGCTTATAGTAAATCAATTTAGTGTGTAGGCCATTTAGTGAAATGCTAATTAAATAAGAACTCTTATGAACTATATAAATCATTGGAGAAGCAAACCCTGAAGCAGGCCTAGGAATCYTGCTATAACAGCTCAGGTACCTGCCTCCTGCATCCCCGCTACTCTAATGTACTAGAGTACATAAGTTAATTAGTTACTTGGCTTGTGTCTGTGGAAGGACCAGCCTGTTAACTTATACCAGTGTCTGGGCATGTGTGTTYCTCTCTCTCCTGTTAATCAGTGGAAAAAAGACTTTAAATGGGGTGGAGTCAAAGTTACTAAAAATAGGAAGAGAAGAAATGAAGAAGTATTCATAAATTTGATTTCTCTTAAAAGATTTTGAAAGAAGCCTCTCCTTCCCAACAGCAGATCTTCTGCAGTTAAATATTTGTTAAATATATAGTATATGATCACTTCTACCAGCTTTTCTTAAGGGCTCAGCCTCCAGCTGCTARTGATACTCTTTTCTGCCTGTGTGCATTTCTTACCTGCAAGAAGGTAAGAAGGGAACTGCCTTGTTCCAGTTGTCCAAGTTCATGTTCTGTTTGGCTATTTGGGCCTTTTGAGAGAAAAGGTATATATTCAATAGCTTAGACATGGATATATAAGATCTTGTCAACACAGAGGGAAGAAATATATACAGAAGTTCAGACAGTTAGAAAACCTTTTGTCTCCTTCACATCATATTTGATTTATCTGTAAAATCACAAGTCACCTTTTCCCACCTTTAAAGGGTAGGTTTATGTGAACTGGGAATTTTATGCCAAATTCTTTAGTCTGACTAGCTTTTCTGCCATCTCTGTAACACTGCAAGGTAGTACCAAGAGTGAAGCGGAGGCTCTTCATGCAAGCGTGCTGTAGTACTCCTTGAGGAAGTGTTTTGAAAGAATGCAGTTGCTTCCTAACCTGTCTGTAGTGCACTTACTAGCATGTACTTGGTGGCATGACAGAAGCATTTTTCCAATTCTTGTATTTTAATGGTATCATTTATAGGTTATAGAAAATGAGGAAAAGTTAAAGCAGTCAACCATCTGTCTCTGTGAGACTGCAAGATTGAGCACTGTTATGTTGGGCCCTCTTACTGGAAGGGAAAGGGGAAAGGGAGACAGAACATCTTGCCATTTCTTGAGAATGAAGTTAGAGGCATAGTTAAATAGTAGTGCAGTGCTCCTAGATGCACAATGAAGCCGAGCACATCTTAGGCTAAACACAATCAGAACCTAGTAGAGCATATTTTTATCTGACTATTGCTCTGAGAGTTGCTTTGTGATCTTTCTTTTCCAGCATTGGTTTCCTCCTGCTTCTAACTGGCACGTACTTGCATGTATTAGGCCTTATGTGCTTGCTTTGCAATCTTCTACTATTATTTCTATAGCTATTTCATACTTAGCTCATCACAGTTTTCTTCAATGGCCTATTAAAGCTTTCCTCCAGATTCTTCCTGCTCAGTTGGGATCTGTTCAACAATTTATGGGAAGCTTTTTGTTTGTGCCTGTCAACTGCAACACAAACTAGAGAAGTCGTTACTCCTTGTCAAGCGGCAGTGCTAATTGCAACCCACATTGGGTATATTGTTAGGGCCCTTTCAGATCCGGTGGTGGGGGTGTTTGCCAGGTCAGCTGGTATCCATTCAAGGTCAGGAATTGTCTACAAGTCTCTGAGGGGCAAGTGTATAGAAATCCAGCTATAGTTCACTGGAAGGGCTATGTCAGATCAGAGATTGTTGAAAGACCAGTCACCCTTAGAAAGTAATTCCAATCTAGAATATTTACCTGCAGGCAGTCTCAACCTCAGAATTGTAAACAAATTTATCAGTAATTTTCCCCTCTGGGTATCTGTATGTATAAACCATTCCTGATCTGTACTGACTCACTCTTCCTTTTTCAGAGGCACTGCCTGAAAACAGGCTCTTGTTTTAGTCTATGTAACCTTATTAAGCACAAATCTGTTCAAGTGTAGGAAAATATATAAAAAATATTTGTGCCTCCTTGCAGATGGTTGTTCGTTGACTTTGTGGAAATACTTATAAATACTCTAGGCCATTTAACAATATTCACAGCATTAGTGGGGTCAGGAGATTTCTTATGACTTGAATTGCTTTTCTTTTGTTATCGATAGGCAACCTGTTTATGTGGTAGATCACACCAAAGCGCTTTCATTCATGATTTAAATATGCCCTGCTTCCTGCCTTCTAACATGCAAGTTAAAATGTATGAAAGATTCAGAAACTCACTTCAGACATGTTTCACAAATCTGTTTTTGTTCAATACAAGCACATCAGATGTATTAGAGAAGTGGTATTGCCTAGGGATTGAGCCCTCCCCAGATACAGAACCAGTTGATCTTTGACTTAGTTTGCGCTCTAGCCTTGGTCAAAGCTTTTGGCATTGTATGTTTGTTTGTCCATAGCTGCAAAGTAAGAATACTTGTCCACCTGCCGATGTTATTGTGAAGCTTTTAAAGTGACCGAAAGAAGGATCTGTGCCCCCAGAGTTGCATTGTTTTTGAGCTATGCCTAATGAAAGATGCAGCTACTTCATAAGAACGTTGTCTTTCCTTGTTAGGCAAGTAAGTTGTCTAGGCTTCTGCTGTCTCTAGCAAAGAGCGAGATGCCTTTAGGTGACAGTTTAACCAGTTTGTCTTAGCTCTTTAGGAAGGCAGTTTGTTTTTCGACTGAGTAGAGAAAGTGCCCAGATGATTGGGCATTTTGGGGATCACTAAAGTTGGTCAAAATAAAGTCCACTCCTTTCAGCTAGTCACGGTTGTTTTTAAAATGTTTATATTTATCGGAATAACTGAGTGGAAGATGAGATGAAAAATACACCCCATACGTTCCGGAAGACTAGTCCTTTGGAGGATCGGCTGAAGAAACAAGCCTTTTCGTTTGTCTGTTGCCAGTGAATATTTGCAGAAAAAGTTCACCTTTCACTAGTTCAGTATAATTGTCATAGAAGTATCTCATCAAGGTTATTAATAGATTACTGTAACTGATTTCAATATTTAGGAACCAAGGTATTTGTTACCATAGCTGCTGTTGTTAGTAACTGGTCTCTGCTCCATTGCCCCTGTTTCCATCCTAAGTATTGGAATGCTCTAAAATCTCTCTTAAATTATAAATTAGAGAGGTTTTTGGCCGTTTATTTTCTTTTATGGTTTTATTGATGAAGAACGTGCATGTGTAGAGGTTTGTATTGTTTTGAATTAGCTGAGCTACTTTGAAATTGCACCTTTAGTTAATTTTTACTTAGATTTAATTTATGGAGATTGAATTTATCTTAAATCAATTTAGTACGGAACGTTAGGCATGGTATAAATGAAGGCCACCACTTACAGTCAAAGTGATCCACGTTAAGAATTTGTTCTCATAAAAGGATTTTCAAAAAGGGCTGATATGTATGTAAGGCTGTATTTTAAAAAACTTTTTGCAAATCTATACTTTCTTGGAGCCTGAAATGTTCCCATGACAGCATGACAATGCTTTTAGATTAGCTCAGTCAGAAGTTAAACATATGYATTTTTTTTTTCTTTTTTAATGTATGAGTAGACTCATCCAGTTTTTACATGTTTAATTGTAGCAGATAAATACGTATTGATCCTCAGAAAGAGGATCTTCAAATAAAATAGATAAAATGAAAGAATAAAACAGACTCAAATATTGTCTGTCTTCAGCTGTTTCAATTTCTTAAACTCCTCTTAAGCAAAGAGAATATAACTTTACATACACACGTGAAGAGAAGGATATAAATATCTGTATCAGTGCATATTTGTTAATGTGTTTAGTATATTTCTATGTATACAGACATCACAAATGTCCCAAGATTTAGAAGCTGTTGCTTTGTGTTCTGAATAAATATTGCAGTTTTTTTCTGTATCCCCAAATATTAATAATTGCAATCCTATTAAGAATAAGCTGTAATTCCAAAAACATGCTTGTTGGCAGTCCTTTTTGATTTACGTAAGGTTCTCGCATATATCTAGTACTTGTCTCTGCTGGACAAAGGCCAAAAAAAAATATTTTTAAATGAACACAAGCTTTTATGGAAAGGTCTCAGATCGTGGTCAGTTTTTCATTCTTCATTCAGCTCTCAAATGAAAATTGAGCTTTTAATATCAATTCAGATGCTGTCTTTGAAAATCTAGATTTTTCAGCTATGTTATTAGTGAACTTTGACTCTTTCACAGAAAACTTTTAAAGGCAGAACTCGACTACTTTGGACTAAATGTAGCGATAGCCTGTGTATTTTGAAATGATTAAATATTGAAATGATTTTTGAATACAAGATTCCTGTCGATCAAATTTGAATGACTCTTATGTGAGAGCTGAAGTTGTTCTGAGTCTAACATCCTCACAGTCAACCAGATCTTTTCTRTGTGAAGTGTACTTAGCTGTATCTTCAGATGAAAAATAAGTTGTCAAATTTGATATTATGAATATTGTATTAGAAAAAAATTAAATTGTTAATGTATAGTGTGTTTGACATTTCTAGGTTTAAGCAGTGATTTACACCAACTACATGAGATAGACACACCTATAATTTGTAAGTAGGTAATATTTAGACTGTTGATAGAACTAGCATTCCTGTTGCTTCGGTTAGCTTGCTGTTATGCAGTGTCATAGTCTGTAATATTTATTACACATCAGGACTCCCATTTGGCTTTTCTTTTCCCCGTGTACATGTTTTTTGTAGGCTAGAGCTTTGTCGCTGTTCTCCTCTGTACAGCATGGCTTTGAGCATGTGAGTGGGAGTAGAGCAGAGCTGATACGAAGTAATTCCAGCGAATTTCTCTTTGCCGCTGTGGCACAGTCCCGCAACAGGAGCATGGTCTCGTTTTGCATGTTCTAGTTCTTCGCTACAGAAAAGGGAATTTAACTGGAGAACGTGAAGGAAGGATGTAGTACACATWTAAAAGAGAAGGAGGGAAATGAGCTAGAAAAAATAATGCTCAAATATAATATTAAAGAGTCTGCTTTGGTGTTTTTGAAGTGATTTTTGTTATCTTGGATGCAGATGCACTGAATAAAGCTGATAAAGTCACTTAAAGCTACCTTTTAACTTGCATTTCTTACTAAATTCTTTCCTCTACTAGATTCCACCAGAGAAACAGTAGGAACATGARTATCAACTAGAGCTATAAAACTAATCTTAGCAACAGTAGTGCAAAACATCAGTACACTAACTAAGGTATGAATACTGTGATGCGGTAACACTTCAAAACTGCATATCCACAAAGAATATACATATGTCCAGTCTGAAGCACATAACCAGCCTCGCTGACCTTTACTGAAGGTATTTGTATTAATACAAAAATGATTTTTCCTAGTTTAATTTTTGCTTTCCAGGCAATCAGGGAAACAGTATTTTTTGATTGTGTGTTATAATACTGTGTACGTTCACATTATTCCTGTGATTCTGACTTCATTTGTTAAGGGTGAAGGTTTGGCTTTGACAGAAGACTTGGAAGTAACTGGATTTAGAACTTTATCCATAAAATATATAAAGCTTAATACTAAGGTCTAAAGGAATGAAATTCTTATAAAACAGTGTAATGGAAACAAGTGTATTCTCAAGAGAATGAGGAGACCTGTTTTACTAAGTGTAATAAAGGCTTCAATATGTTAGTTTATGAATATTTGTTTAGGCACTAATTTTGTGAAATTCAGTAAATTGGCTGATTACTGCTGTTATGGAAAGCATGCAGAGGTTTATAATCTGGATGTTAATATATGTGCAGAGGTTCAGTCTGTTCTATGAGAAGGGAAGAAGGAAAATATTCCTGGTTCCAGATAGCTATGTCCTTTCTTCTTGTTGTTAGCTGCTTCGCTGTATGGGAACCTGGTAGGTGGGCCAGTAATAACTCTGATATTTGACATTCCATATAGATCTGCTRCGTGGAACACAATGTTACAGATAAAAGGTTTGTGAAACTGACCTTTTATAAGTGCTATAAACTGATGATACAGTAGATTTTGATCTTGGGCAGAGGGAAAGGTCTCTGGAAGTAGCTAACCACTAATTTGCTGTTTCCCAGCTTTGCTATGATGAAATAATTTTAATAGACATTTGATATGGCATGAGAACAATGGAGTGAATCAGCTATCAGTAAAAGAATGTTATCTTTTCAGATGTACCTGGCTATAAATAGATATGGTAGAAGATCATAATTACAGTTATCTTAAAAGTGGCATTAGAACTTACAAATCTTTCTGGGAGACAAGAGATAGCTTGTGTGTGTGTGTGGTTCTGGTATTTTTGAGTTAGATGTGGCAAAACATTAACAGACTCACTAAAACTTCCTTTAGCAAGGGCATACATTACAACTACAAGATCTGTGGATATTTAGTAAAATGTATTTTTTTCTAAAAAAAAGAAAATCTCCTGGYCTAATTCTGAGCAACATTTGAAAGCATTCTTTAAAATAAAACACCACCGTAGGTGTGGCTGGGCATCAAACCTTAAAAGTGGCTTTGATGCAGGACTGTATGCAAATACCAAGTCTGTTAGTCCTCTAGTTGCTCTGCCTGTGTGTTAGAATGTGCAACACTGAAAAGGACACTTGCTGCCTGTGTGAATCTCAAGTAATGCTTTTTTGGTTTATTTACAAAATAGAAATAAATGAAGAACATTCTAGAGTGTATTCTGCCTCATGCATCATCATCAAAACATATTCCTATGTTTTTTAAGACTAGTCTTTATTGTTGGGATCAATGTGCATAATAGTGATAGCACAACTTGACTATTTAGTTCCCAGAAACTTCACAGTGGGAATCATGATACTGTGAGTATTTTTACAAAAATCACCTAGCAGATCTTAGAGGACCTTTCTGTGGGAGACAAAGCTTTCACTCTACCACTGATGTTCCCCGATCTTGGAATCTTGGAATGTTGGAATTTTAGTTTTACTGAGTGGAAAAAAAATACATATATATATATAGGGTTGTGGGTTAGGTTTAGCTCAGTTAGTTAGAGCGTGGTGCTAATAATGCCAAGGTCATGAGTTCGATTCCTGTACAGGCCACTTGTTTGAGGGCTGGACTAGATCTCAAGAGGTCCCTTCCAACCTTACCAATTCAGTGATTATATAAATATGTATATATGTGTGTGTGTGCATATATATATAGTATGTCTATATGTGTATATATACTATGTATATGTATATACATATAAAAACAAAAAAATACTTGAATTGTCCTCTCCTGTATGCTTTCAGGTATACAAGGTAGCTACACAAAGGGAATAGTTTGAAGGAATAAGCCACTTATACATGGAGTATATCAGTTTTCTTGTCGAAGAAATTTTAAATGATGTATCAAAGAGGCATTTTCAATCTGTCAGATTGGTCCAGTCTGGGAAAGAGTTTTCAGTGTTTTCAGGTTCATAGTGTTGGACTTCTTTAAGACAGTAGAAGCAGATTTGCATTCTAGATAATAGCAGTACACACTATGCACCCCTCCTATGTTTGGATTATTGGCAGATCAAAGACTGCGCTTCAGAAAGAATGACCAAGCACTGGTCATTAGAATGCCGTAGTCATAAGTGTTTAATCTAAATTCCTTGGATTTTTGGCTTGTACCGATGAAAAAGCTGGGATACTGGTAGTGTTTGTTTCAAGTACAGACTCCTGACATTGTAGACATACAAAAAGGGACTTGTCAGTGTCAGCCAGTTAGGTAAGCTTCATGTTATGAGTATAAAGTAGTGTAGCCAATATGGATAATCATATGTTCCATTTATGGCATATCTTTTTAAGAAGGCATATATGCTGGCGTATACTGAAGCTTTATCAGAAGAGCATGCACCATGGATTGAGCCTTGGAAGAGTTAATGCCATCCAGAGTCATGGTGGCAGTTGACTTAGGCTTTATAAGAGGGGATAAGATTTCCAACCTTGCTGGAATTGCTAGGTCTCTAGCTCAGAGAGGTATTCTGCCTTCCAGACACTTGGCCTGCTCTGGATGTGCCTAGGCCACAGAAGCCTGAAAAAAAATCTGTATTTTAGCATCAAAATAGTTGGCTTTTTAGCAGTTCCTAACAGAGTGGTGTTCAGTTAATACGTTTTTTTTTTTTCCATTTGGTGGTAAGACACATGGACCAAAATTAAAAGAGAATGATCTTAATGTTCCTTTATTGCTTAGACAGATCTGATTTGGGAACTGCCAGCAGCAGTTGATTCCGTCAGGTTGTGTTGCATCATTTGACCCAAGTTTTCTGCTGCTGCCAGTCATGCTTCTGAAAAGGTAGCAATCATCTACTAAAGATATGCAGTTTTACTTGAAGAATTTGAGAGATCTTCTAAGGTGTGGTGGTGGTGCTGATTATTCAAACATCGCTTTGTAACATACGTATTGTCCATCTGCTCTATAACCTTTCAGAACAGACCAGGAAAGCAAAGAGTTAACATGCATCTTTATATAGCCTTATTCTCTCCCTCCTTTTCAATCAACTATACAGACAAAAGCAAAGAGCAGCATGAAAGAAGAGGAGGTTATGATGTGGAAAATTATCAATTTTTCCCTGTTCATCGCCTCTTCACCCATCGTACTGTCAGTCAGAACTGAATGTGGATATATCATGCACAATTTTTGGTGTACTCGCAGAATTTGAAAGTGGGCATATAAAAGTCAGCAGTCCATGAAATCAGGAAATGTACAAACATTCATGAAAGCAGATGACTTATGGCAGGGGTAGGACTTCGATCTTTTCTATGAAAAAAGGATACAACTACCGAAGTCTCTTCGCAGAATGCGGTTGGTATCATGTCTGTCCAACAGGAGACTAAGATGTGGCGAGAGGGAGCCAGAATCCTTGCAGCATATGTATTTAGGCATGCATTTTCATTCTATCCAGCTAGAGCTAAATGAATTAAGAGCACTTATTCAAGGACTGATAGGGACACGTGGCAGTGTGTATCTAAAGCCAGTAGTTACTACTGTTGTCATGGCATCCTCTGATGTAGATCTGAATTACATTATCAAGGAAAAGTACTGCAAATTGGAAAAGATACTTGCACGTGATGCACATATTAGTATGGTATAGAAGAGGTCCCTTCAAGCCAAGTGCTACTTCATGGTAATGGCTTTCGTTTCCTTGGAGGTTAAAGGAAGAAAAAAGTTACAAGCATAGCCTACCTTCTTACAAAGCCAGGATAAGATAGTTAGAGTTCAAAATGGAAGTTACAGATTATGGAGTTGCAAAAGCAACTCAGTAACTGGAACAGAAAGGATTCTGTGTTCATTCCATAATCTCTTTAAAAAGAAAACTTTAATTGAAATTCTTTTTCATTCATATCCTCAGTTACAGTGGGATAGAAGCTGTTATTCTCATAGTTACAGTTTAAATGCCTCTAGCCACTCTATGGCTCTGGTATCCCAAAGCAAATTTTTGAATTTCTTTCTATCGTTTGGAAGGAGTCAATCAGAAGACCACTCAGTTAAATGGCAAGAGTCCCCAGTTTAGCTCCAGTGGCATTGCACAAGCTAGTGCAGACACTGCTTGCTTTATTTTTCTGTCTGGTCACAGACTGCTTTTGTAAGAGTTTGTTTGCCAGCTCTATTGGCTTTCCATAATCATCCTAAAAGCAGAATCATTTCTCTGCAGTTACTAATCATCAGATTCATAAAAGACTAATTGCAATTAAAATCCCCCGTTCACAAGTGTCTCGTGTCAGGAGAAGCTAATGTGAGGCTTAGAAAGTTAACACCCAGTATTACTGAACCACTTGATATCTGTGAGTTTAAGTTCCGTAGGTAGAAAGGTTTAACACTTTGGTGATGCTAAACCTTCAAAGTGAGCAAACTTCGGTCTCATTTGCTGGAGCTACCATGTGTTGCGTTTGCTGGGGACAAAGGCTGCCCTGAAGTTACACGAAATGCTGTGGGCAGAGCAGAGCTAGAGCTCTGCCTCAGCCAGCCAGTGCTGTTGCCAGCATTCTTTGCATACCCATCCCGGGGAGGCCCTCCTCCCTAAACTCTACATGAAAGAGCAGACTAAAAGCCTTAGAAAGTGCATCCAGCTTTTTGTTTCCTTTGTCATCAATACAGTGTGTTCTGGTGTCTCCAAGACAACCATGTCTAAAAGGCTGTCTGCATCTTTTACTGCTGCTCTGTAGTGAGCTTGCTGAGATTGGCTGTGAAGGCCATTCTCCAATCTTTTTTAATCTGTAAGTTTTCAAGGTAGCATGTAAGTACTTCTCCTGCTTGTTTGGGCTTAGGTTTATTGCCAGAACTGAGCTTTGCTTTTATCAGTTTTACAGACATTGTTTCTAAATGTCTCAACTCATCATTCTCTGAATATTTGTTAGGATATTCCCATTAATGCTTATTAGCATGTTAGTATGTAGGACTTACAACGTAGGCTTTCTTGGCAATTCAGGCCTATTCAACATCTGATAATAGATGTTTTCCTATCACAAAATAAAGATATACTGAATCTTATGTTCTGCTTGCTTGGTTGCTCATGTGTACCTTTTTCTTAAATGATTGCTAATTGCAAAATAAGTATAGATAGTCAAAATACTTACAATTTTAGGATTTCTGTAAATTGTCAGTAACAGGTTTCATATTTGAGGGGAAGAAAATAATTAACAATATGTATTCTCTGAGCGGCAACATCAGAATCCTTTTCYAATGCTAATCTACCCTTAGAGCTGTGCCCTCTATAGCCCTTTCTGTGTAAGGTACTTCTCTGCCACTTGCTCAGAGAACTGGTGGTGAGCAGTGGTTTCAAACACGGTACACCTTGTCTTCTCGGAGGTCAGGGGCTCTGGGCGTTACAGTTGCTCTGTTTTCCTACAATTGTCTCTAGCAGAAGTTAGATCTAGTTTCTTACAGCTGAAGTCACTGAACCAAATCATCCTTCTGGTTGGAAGATTCCAGGCAGTAGAAATGCTGTCGTAGGCCCTTTCCAGTTCTTTAGGATGTAGTCTTGCAGTTCTCATATATATCAAACTCTTAAAATCAGTAAGAGTGTATAGTGTAGAGAGGTTTGTGGTATCTACTTGTTTCTCTTTAGCATTTTCTCCACAAATACAGTGACCTTACTTTGAAAAACCTGGTCTTTGATTTTTGGTGTTTATGTCTTAAGTAGCAATTTGTGATACTTATCCAGAAACATTCTCTTTCAATTTTCAAATGAAATCACAAATTAAAAATGCTTTATTTCTGTTTCTGTTAGCAGTTTCTTTATTTTTTTTTAATCTTATGGCTTATTTAAAGAAGTATAAATAGTACCAAGATTCCTTTAACACTWTCAGGTTTTGTTTTACCTTTATGGTTGTGTGGGGTGCATGTGTGTTTTCTTTGCTTTTTTTTTGAAAACAACATTAACTCAAATAGGCAGTAGACACTGTCCAATAATTTTAAGAGCAGTGCAATGAAAAATGCCCAGAAGTCTGGGGAAGTTTTGTGTAAGGTTTTACAGGTTTTTAGARTTTTATAAAACTTGTAAGAAGATAAGGTTGATTTGATTGGGCTTACTSTATTAACAAAGTATGGCTGGTTGCTTCCATTAGAACAGGCTTTTCAGGTCTAGCTTAAGTTCACCCTGATGTCGTGGCTGCCCTGCTTAGTAGTTCTGATGCATGCTAAATCATTTGTTTCATGTGTATATAATGTTTTTAGTAAATTGCTAATGTGAGCATAGAGTTACATAATTTTAAAGACCTTGAAACTATAATTGGTTTTAATCTACTGCGCATTATCAAAATAACCTAAAAGGAAAAACAAAGGCTTTTTTCTCTGAGTTGTTGTTGTTAGCTGCACTTTAATAATATAGGATTGTTTTCTGTGTTTTATGTTAAATGAGCATTTTTGTTTTGAAAGGTTGATCGTTCCTCTCTGTAAATAGTTCAGTATTAACCAAAGTCACCTTCCTATTCTTTGAAGAATGTAATATTTTAATGTTGACTTTTTTCATATGACAGTCTTAGCCGTTTTGATGAAAATAGTGGTTTTACCTAGACAGGGCTTTGGTGGGGGGAAGGGGATAAAATGATAGCTCAGTGTTATTACTGAAATTCTCCCTTGTCATCAGTTATGTTGTGATTCTTACGAAATGTGACAGGAGTCTAACACAAACTAAATAAGTGGCCCATAAATATTTTTTTTTTAAAAATCTGCGTTTATGTTGCTGCTGTTAATGCTGGCTAGCAGGCACTATCTCTTAAGTTCTGTCAAGTTATAAATAAAACCCCTTTTCAGCAATTTATAACTTCCTTTAACTTGCTGTGAAAATTTTTAGCCTACGAGATTTTTTTTCCGCATGAAGTCTGCATAGCATTGTGTTTCCCTAGGGAGACTAGGGCAAATACCTGTTTAAGCTTGCTGAATACTGAGTGTTGGMGAGAGGGATTTGTTTGCCTGTCTTTTTTGTTTGGTTTTGGACAGTGTGCTTAATAGTGTTGCTGAACATGTTGAATGGAATAACGGGMGAGCGAGAAAGACTAAAAATGCAGAAATGTGTCACATGCGGCGGAGCAGTTGGCAAAGCTCCTGAAGAAACAGGTCTAGAAGTGGGTCTTGTTTCCCCAGACACCACTCAAGGACGACTGCTTTTATAGCCCTCACTGCCCGCGGCAACCTGGAGAGAATTACTGCCCCTCCTAGTCAAAAGCCGCGTGCCCGGCACACCAAATAGTTGCTAAACAATTTGCTGCCCGTGATATTTTGTTGACCTCTGTGACCCCCGTGCTGTGCAGCAGCTTCAGTRGAAAGCTCACGGCTGAAACATTTTTGTGTCATTTGATATTTTTCCTTGGGGTTATATGTTTGTATGTCCAAGCATACGTTCCTTTTCTGAGGAAAGGCTGAGATTAGTTCTCTTCTCTGGAAAGGGAAAGACCTGTGAAGATTACAGGAAGAGCAGAAATTTCTTGTCATTTGTATGTGTAGAGGAATTACTTTGATTTGATTAGGGGGGGCCATTCCTAAGGGTCACACAGTAAATCAGCATTAACAGGGGCAGGGATAGGCAGTGTGTCAAGTTTTGTCCTTTACTGGACAGTTTTTACTTCATTAGGTTATGTTCTGTAGTAGATGCGCATGGAGACCCTAGAAGAACTTCTTTTCTGGTGACTTTATTATCAGTGGTAATGAAAGAAAATAGTGAAATTATTTTCACGTGTGTACAAATATTTATCAGCAGATGAGTAAAATAGACTTGACTATTGGTCCAGTAAGTACCATTTTAGGAGACATAAATGCACCTTTTAAAATCTTACTGAATTTAATTTTGGAAGGTAACAATATTTTACAGCACTACACTAAACAGTATCAAAACTATACAGAGTTTTGATGAGCCAGCCCTATAACTCAAAGGTATATATGTTTGTTGAGTAGGCCTTGTAAATGTATTTCAGGCTCAGAGAAAGAAAGCATAGAACAAAGCCTTCTTTTGTAGAGTCATAAAAAAAAAGCAGGTGTCAGCCTTCTTGGGTTTATAACCACAACTAAGAAGCTAAAAAGGTATGAAATCTTGATTAATGAAGATTTTTGAATTAAAAAGTACTGCCTGACTAAAAAGACATATAGGAACATTTTAATACTCTGTTTTCCATTCTGGTCATTGAGTACCATGGAYTCAGTTATGCGTTTGGCCTGATGAGGTTACAGAAAGAAAATGTTCCTATTTGGCAAGAGAGGAAAAATCTACCTGAATCATTCATTCATACATACATACATATTTATTAAATACATGGGATATAGTTTACTATACCTAATCCAGCTTAAATTGCTGTGGCTTTTTGGGACAATGTTTGAGAGAGGAATTTCTTTTTTATCACTTGTTCATGCTTACTCAATTTTCCTTTCCAGTTGTTCATGTACAGACCTTTGCTAGGTTTAGCCCTATATGGACTCAGGAATGTAGTAAAAATTGAGTATATAATAAAGTATGAAAACAGATGTCCCTCTGACTTGTTTTGCATCCAAGTATTTATACATACACATATATATATATATACACATACATACACATATATATACATACATACCTAATAAAATTGCACAGCCCTCAGGTGGATGGACTAAGCACCAATAAAACGTGTTACCCTCCCATGTTGCACATTCATAGGCAGTTCATGTGGGATTAACTCTATGATTGGAAGTGGTAATGCACTGCTTTACAGTGTCACAATTTCTGTATGCTGATAAGGCTTCAATTCTGATAAACCCACGAGCACTGGAAAGAAGAGGTGCCTGCACGGCAGTAGAACACTCAGTTTGGAGTTACTTTCCCCCAGGTCCCTCTGTGCAGCTGGCTGGCAGAATAAGGATCTGAAGGGGCTCCAGAAGATCAGTAGGGTCAAAGGGAGTAGTGTCTGCTTCAGCACTGTTTCTTGATTCCTTTGTGGAAGTGTTTTGAATTTAGGTGTTCACTGTCTGTTAGAATGCCTGTAGAACTGTTATCTTATTCCTTTATTAAGATAGTGTGTTAAGTTCACTCATCATCTAGCATTATGTAAAAACCTATCTAGTTGTGATGGGGAAGAAGCAGCTGATGGAATAGTGCAAAGAAGTGATGTTTCCCTTGTTCTATCTCCTAGACTACCATGCATTAAACTATCCTTTGTGAGGAAGGTCCTTTCCCTAAAGCATTACTGTTTCTCTTGACTTTTCCTCCCTTGATCAAGTTTTTGGGAAGACTATTTGACTCTGCTGTGTTTGGAGCTGAGGCTGTTTATCCTCTCCCCATACTTTGGGGAGAATAATAAAGGAGACCTTCTCACAGGGCCCCTAGAGACAAGGGCCATCATAGCAGTTGTCCCTGCAACTTGGACACATTTTATGGCAAATACTGTTTGGAAGCGTCCAGGTGAAAAATGTGAAGGCAATGTCAGATTGTGTCATATGTACAAGGCAGCTTAAGAAAAGACATAGTGGGGACAGCATGCCTTAAGGAAAGGGAGAGCAATTAATAATAAACCAAGTTTACTTAGCAATACTCAGAAAAGAGGAGAGATTTATCAGACATGAAGGTAAGCTGAAGTAAAAGCAAAGCTGTGCAGCTCTAAATGAGGCAGTTGAATGTGATTTGTAAATAGATTGAATGCAGTTACTGATTTTATCCTGAGGGCCTTTTGAGTGGCACAGATAAATCATGATTGCATGACTTAAATATCAAATTTCCCAAGTTATTCTGCTTCCTCAGTCTACAAAGTACAAGTTAAACTGCAGCACTGAAAACATCCAGCAACAAAGGAGTTAAAGAAAAGCCATGCTTGCTTGTAGATCAGTGATRGGAGTTTTTGAAAATCAATTAGTTATGTTTATAATGGGCAATAGTCCAACAGTTGCACATTAAAATACACCTCTGACGGTTTTAAAAGAAAAAATGCCGTTGCGAACTGTCAAATGTTTCTTCTAAAGGACAGCAGTCATGTTGTGTCATAGCCAAAAGTATTGTTGTTTTACCCCTTTTTTCTCCATATACAAATTACTGAACATAACTCATTTTTGGCATCATTTATATGTTCCTTGGTAACTTTTCTGATTTATCACAATACGAGGCATGAATCTGTTGGGACCTTCACATTAATATTATTATTTTATGACATCATAGTCTGTTGCCTTTTGTAAGTTATGYATACAGAATTACGAGTTTATTGGAAAATGGATGCAATTTCTAAATAGAGTTCAATTTTCAATGGATCTTTGCTTTCCCTTGGCAGCATATCAAAGCAAAGCAATAATGTCTCAGTGCCAGTATTTTAAAATATAGCTCAGATGTTTAGTATAGGGTCATATCTGTTCAATTTCACTTCCCTTCGTCTCTTACCGTCMGAGAGACGGCTTTTAGTTTTCAGAAATCCTCCTCATGGGAGGAGGTAAGCTTTAGATACCATCATTCGAGCCCTGAGAGGCAAATTAGAATAATGCATCCCTTATTTACCATAGGCATTGCTGAAATTTTAAGAGTTGCTCCAGCATATGATCCAGACTTGGAGTAATCAGCTGGGATGGCTACTCAAATCGATTATATTATCCACATACCCATCTGATTGCCTTGTCAGTGTGTTATTCACCAGAGTCATGGAGTCATGTGGTCTCCCTCTACTAGTCAAAAAAGCAACCAGCAGGATAGTCCACAGTAAGGCTCCTGTGAGTAGCCTGTCCAGACAAAGCTGAAGACACGTTAATCTCCATGTTCAGCAGATCGTGCTTTGGGCAGTGCCTGAGTCCACGTTTCCAGGTTCTCTGTCTGTGCTTGATTGGGAGCCTCATCTTGAGCGGCAGCTCTTCTCACTTAACTTTTRAAACAGCTATTCAGTGCAGTGAGATAGGGTGACATGGATTTGGGCTTATGTTCCAGCTATCATGCATACATCTTAATAGAAAATACATTCTAATGGAGAGCATTTGCATTGAACCTATGTGAAATGAATAGAAAGAATTGCACCAAGTTTTCATTTTGTTTGTTTGTTTGCTTGTTTTCTTCCTAAAACACAGCCTAAACCATACTGAAGTAGATCCTAACTGCTGTTACAGAGTTTGACTCCGGTCCTTACCTTCAGGACATAGCTTGGCCAGATCTGCCATGCAGATAGCTGTCAATTGCCTCAGACATAGGTGGGAGGAGAGGGTGGTTTTAGCTGGCCCTGGAGAACATCAAGCTCCCAGCATCTGATGACAGGTTGCTATTTCACACTGTACAGTTCTTTCAAAAGAAATTTAGTATGTTGTCTTGCTGAATGACTTTGTCTTTTCCAGATAGGTGCATATTGTGTTTATGGACCAAAGTATTTTCACAGGTATATAAAAGGCGAATAATGTCTTGGTTGTTATCTGAGATTTATTAGGGTGGAACCACAATTCATGCACAAGGAAAAGGAAGAATCTTGCCGTGAAAAACTTCAACAATTCATTCAACTTCAAACTTCAATTCAAACTTCAACAATTCATTCAAATTCATTCAAACTTCAACAGTTTATTAAGGTGCATCATTTAGGTGTCTTATACCAAAAAAAAAATCAAAATAATGCTTGTTCTAAAGAAAAACAACATTGTAGCAGTGAGAGAACTTGCTGTTTAGTGCCCATTTCTGTAGGATATACTAGATGATATTTTTCWAAAGTGCAAAGTGTATCATGACTGTTTATATTCCATGTGCAAACTGGCATTTTTTTGGGGAGGAAGGAGATGAAAAGAGATATTTTTGTTCTCATGAGTGAATACCACAGGTGCATTTTCTGTGACTTTAAAAATTTGAGCAAAATTGAGAAGAATATAGCCARCAGCTGAAATAGCTTATTCATTATAAAATGGCTTTTGCTTTTAGATTCTTTTTCTAAAAGAATATTTAGTGTTCTATTAAGCAAAACAAGGAATGTCTTCYTTGTTACCCAAATAAAATAGGATGTAGAAACTACTTGGTTTCTACCAGCAAATTTGGTTTCATTTTTGCAATGCATTGATTTTGCACGTTATCAGTAAATGGATGTTTACCTTTCTCAGGTGCTTGGACCATATTTGGTTCGCAAAACTTGAAATTATTACTATTTTCATCCAGAACCAAGGAACCTCAGTCAAGGACCGGTCCCATTACACCAATCACTGTAAGGATGGTCTCCATATGATTTGCATTCTAGACATTTAGACTGTGATGCTGCATAATCTTTACTTACTGAGGAACTTAGGATGTCATGACTAATAATTTAAAAATCAAGATTGCATAGATTGCATCCTTCACTGCTTCTCAGCAAAACATTCTCGACTCAAACTGTAATAGGTTAATTGCCACATCCGGAAATGAGTTGTAATGTTCCTATTTAGGAACCATTATCACATGTAGATTTTTCATTATGATACACGTAACTGTATTCTTTGGTCCCCAAGCTCATGTAACTGTTCACTAGCACAGGAGTTCAAAAAGGTRCTATCTTGCTCTAATCCTTAGGCCTTTCTAAAAGCAAAATTTTAGTTCTAGTTCAATCAGTTAAGCCTCTGCCATTTTCAGGCATTATTCTAGCCTAACACAATTTGGATATCAAGTGTCTTCTGTTTTGCACTTGCAAGGCCCACAGGAAAGTTCAGACCAAAAAAAAAAAAAGTTAATTTATCATAAGCCTATCTTCAAATATAATTGGAATGTCTGTTTGTCTTCTTTTCTGTCTTTTTGTGTCTGAACTGAATCATGATTGTAAAATGTGAGCATATGGGTTGGCTTGTCTGTTCCCCAAGAAGGCTGCTACCTGGAATAAATTACATGAATTTGCACAGCATCATCTTGTCATGAGGTCCTAAAGTATATCTTAGTTTGGGGATGACTGTATTGAAAGCTGCCTCTTGAATGAAGTCTGTTTGTATCACTCTCATTTGTTATATCCAAGGATTTTTTGTTTCTTCCTGCATTATCCCAGGTATCRTGTTGTATTGCTGTCATGCTCATCTGCATTTTGACAAGAAAGAGGTTTTCATTATTTTTTTTTCTAGCGTAACACTTCTTCGCCTCCTCCCCCCATCAATTTTATTACTGTCAATTTGAATTTAAGTGGATTATTTGAGCCTTGCAACTTTGTAATTCCTAGGCACACAAGTGTTCTTGAAAGGAAGTAGCATCACTTGAATTTTGATATAAATTTTGTATACCTGCAGACCATCAACCTTCTGTTGATCATTTTAAAGAGTTTGCACTATATAGTGCAGTCAGACGTGAAATGATGATACCCCTTCTGCTTGCAAATAGTGTTTCACTAACTTATCTAGTGCCAGGTGGGCCTTTCATAAAATAATAATTTGAAAAGACACTTAAGTCTACACCTGGAGACTGTAGCTACTAAATACACCACATTTAATATACTAAAAAGTTGTATTTCTCTATCTCTTTTGCCCTACCTTTTGGGCTGTTGAGGTTTGGCACTGTTGCAAGGATTTACACTTTCTCATTGAGAATATGATTTAGATAACAAAGAGGTTTAAGTAACTAATCAGTCATCCAGAGCATTCACTAATGCCAGTCATTGAAAAGTGTTTTGGCACTGTTTTTTTTGTTTTTTTGTTTTTTCCGTGATGATTTTAGTTTAACATTACTTTTCCTGAACTAAAATAATAAAAGCATGTACTAACTACACTTTGTTGCAGTCACCTGTTTAGGTCTGAATGCAACTTTAAGGTGTCATTGTGGTGATAAAATGTGTTAGGAGAATTCTCATGGTCTGCAGTGTCAAAAGATTCCCTTCATGCTTTTTGTTTATTTAAATAAAATGGCTAATAGTCATGTTTCTCTATAAACACATATATCTAGGAGGGATATAAGGAGCATTCAGAAAGATGTAGTAACCTAGCTTCTCAATGAAAAATTCAGATAAAAAAGAGATACCTTGAAGTACATGAAATTAGCATTTTTCTATCATTCCTCTTGGTATTTATTTCCCTACTTGTTAATTAATTATTAATCAATTAATCATTAGCACATTACTTCCCTTACTATTCTATGTGATGAAAGCTATATATACAGGGAGAAAATATCCATTTGTAGGTTACTTTCCCACACACATATTGCTCTTGCTCTTTGAATCCTCCACTAAGTTACAGGAAGTATTATAGTGTATATGTGAAATGCACTATACTGGCTTGTACAAGTCACCATATATATATATATACACACACATATATATATATATATATATATATATGTGTGTATATATATATATATATATATATATTTTAAGTCAGATAGCTGTGTTTAATAGTAATGATAATACAAAAAATCCTGAAGGCTGACTAGATAACATTAAGCTGCCATGGCAACTAATTTTCTGCCTGGGGCCTACTGGACATGATCCAGTGATAGTATAATCCCAAGGATTTATGATTTTTATTGCTATCTAACACATCAGTGACAATACTGTTAGGCTGCCTCTGCTTTTATTCCATCTTCTTCAGTAACTGTAGGTTCCCTGCCTTTTTTTTTAATATAAAAGCACAGGAGTTTAGACAAGGATCCTTTTGCTAGGGATAATGTAAGGAGCATCCATGCATTAAAACAGTTTGTAGGATGGTTCTGGTYTGAGATGGGCTGTGCCCATGGTTTGCACTGAGAAGGCTGGCGCAGTTGTGTCCAGCTCTGCTCACTACGCTCTCTAGGAGGTGCTCTAAGTTGCCTGAGGAGCAAGTGTGCTAGTTAGAGAACAGAATTTTTCCGGGGGGGGGAGGGCGGCACACACGTAGCTGCCACAGTAACTCAAAGACAAATAAAAGACCCTTAAATATCACTATGAATAATGGTGGGTTTTGGAGATTTGATCAGAGTGTTTTAAGAGGAATGAGTTAGGGAGAGTGATAAACAAGAGCAGAGTGTTAGAGAGACCAGAGGAAGGAGAAGAAATACGGTGATATTTGTGGAGACTCATCACGCCCAAATGTGCACTGGTTTGCAAGGTTAAAGAACAGCTCTAGGGAAAACTGTCCCATTTCCCCTGGTTGCACCCAGAGCAGCTCACTGCGTCCAAGGAGGCAGGTGCAGGCGGTAACCAACCAGCCCGTGTGCTCACTGAGCCTCTTGGGAGTATCTGGGGTTGGCACCAGGGTATAAAATATTAAATGGTCCCTCATCTGTGTATTTTAACATTTTTTTTTATCTTAAGCAAGAACATTGCCCAGATAACTGTCCGTTTGGCAGAGCTAGAGTTTTTTGTTTGTTGTAATACTATGCAACATTTAGGTCTGCCTGAATAGTCCAGCAATATAAGGAAGGAAAAGACCCTTATTATTTTATTTTTTTTATTGTGAGAAGGAAGAGATAGCCTAAATGTGATATATGCATATTTGCCTATTATATTCTGTTGTCGTTTTAATCCTTTATTAAGGGTGCAGGTTTAAAACACCACTAAAAATTGCTGGCCAGTTAAACTAGTTAAGCAGATCATGGGCTCACTGGAAAGTACACATACCCCATTTTTCAGCATGTCTTGGCTCTCTACAGAAGCTTTTAGGAGTCTTTTTTTTCTTTTTTCTCTCACCCCCCTCCCCCCCAAAGCCAGAAATGGTCTGAGCTGGGAATAATTAGCRGAGAACACATATATATGTATGTATGTATTTTTAAAAAACTCTTTATTATTCTCCCCTTTCTTACTCTTAAAAGGGGGAAGACCCCAGCTTTTTTTTTTCTTTTTTTTTTTTACATTTTCTATAAATAGACTAAAAGCCAACATTGCTCATCCAGTTTTTACTAGACATTTAACATTTAAGTCATTATTGTAGCAATAAAACTGTTCTTTAATTGCTGCACCRTGATAGTAGGTATTTGTTACTTATGCTGCTTAAGGTCACATAAAAATGAATAGGGGTAAAAATAAGCTTCTGTTAAGTGCCTGARCTTTGAAGCTGTTTTCTGCTATCTATCTATAAAGACAGTACTTTCCCTTTAGTCTCCTGGCTTGACTGTTCAGTAGATATTTTTTAATTAACAAATTGGATTTTAGCAGGTGTAGTCTGTTGATGCATTATGGGTATAAGAGATTAGTGTTTAATCCTTCTTTTTATTACTCTTGTAGAATGGTAACTTGGGAAAGTATTAAAGGTGCATTGCATACTCCAGAGTGCAGAAATGACATTTATTATTGAGTTTTCTTTCAGCTAGCACCATTTAAGTGAGGGGAAGATCGAGCAGAACTCTGCAGGGGCATATAGGCTCATCTTTACCAAAAATGTGTTAGATAATACAGAGTGGAGGAAAAGGGAAGAGAACCTTTTCGTTTTGTTTGTTTTTAAAACAAAAGCCGTTGTCGAAATATAAATACCTCTCCTCCCCGAAGATGCTTACTCCCTTTTTCTGCATTTTATTCTTTGCTAAAATGAGAACAAAAGGGGTGTCAAAGCGCGGAAGATCTTTGTGTCAGTGAGTGGTAGAGGCAAGAACTGAAAAGGATCAGTGAATCAGATATAATTTGGACTCTGTTTGAGATACCGGTTCTGTGTTTTGCTGATGGCTGGTATTTCCATTTTGAAAAGCTGCAGAGGCACTTTTATCAAACAGAAAGAACTTTATCCCTGTTTTCATTCTGGCATGCCTATTACGACTTTGTTCRGTAAACAAAGAGGATTATGGGAACTGGAAGCGAGGGAACAATTTATTAAAGAGCTGTGCAAGTCTTTCATTGCGAATTTAAGGATTGGACAGGCTTGTGATAAGTATTTTCTTTCACAGGTAGCTTTAAAAATAGGCCCTTGTGTTTGAGTTGGTGTGGTTAATGAGGGGCCAATGTAGCACTGAATGTGCAGTGTGCATGTAGTAAAAAGCCGAGATGTATTTCAGCTGCAGTATTTCCCATTTGCACCTTTTACCAAAAATAATGTGTAAAAATACTCTTTTTAGAAGTCCAAAATGCACTTTTTGAAATTGAGAAAGAAAAATATGTGCTGCAGAAACAGGAAGGGAAAGGCCTATTTCCACCAACGCTTGCCTGCCATCCTGTAGACCACCAGCTTGCTTTGAAATGTACATTATTTTAGGAAGCACACAGACTTTTTGCATTGAGAATTAATAGTCTGGGGGTGGGGCAAAGGTGGAATTGCATTAAAGGAACAAAAGCTRCAGGAGCTGGTACAAATTATTTTTACTAGGGTATTGTACAACTTTTCATACAACTTTACAACTTTTCTGAAGTGTGCTACCCACTACAAGCATATTTAAACACAGAGTAGAACTGTGTATTAGTAGTAGGCTTTACATAATGCCTGCTGCAAATCACTCTCCTGGATCTGCCTTCGGTTAATGAACTAAGTGAACAGTATGAATTAAACCTTAACTATTGCAAATGATTTTTCCTTTTAATTATTGTTTTCCTAACTGACTAGAGAAATGATTAAGCAAACAGTGCAGCATTGAAATGTGGAGTTTTAAGCTGCTAAGTCAGAGAGTGAAACATCCAAAGTTGGTAAACAACTTTGAATGTATCCCCATTTTTATCTCAGTTGAGACTTTTGGTGTGATTGTTTTTTTTTTTTCCCGGTTGCAAGCTTCGTAGCCTGGCGTTCACTTGGCACAAAGTTGCAAAGCTCGCAAAGCCAAGCAAAAATAAGGGAATTAAACAAATAGCTGTATTGGGCCTTTAGTAAGTGGCAGAACTCCCRTTCATTCCTGGTGCTCATTGAAGGAGCCTCCTGCTCCAGCGTGAGGGTGGGTGGCAGAATGCAGTGCCAGGTACGAAGGCTGAAATTTTTGAAAGCAAGGGAGTAATTACTGAATTGCCTTGCTTGCTTTCCAKAAAATGGTAAGCAAACTGTCTTTGGGAGTCAGGCTTTGTTTTAAAGTGTAATAGGGTGGTTRCCCCCAAATGCTCAAAATGAGTAGTTTTTTTGAGATTTTCCTGGATGATGTGGAATATGGTATAAAATACAGTCCTTTGGTATAAAAGGATAAAAGAGAAAAGGATTAGAAGAAAGACTGGAAGAATCTATTAGAAACAGCGCTGGTATTGAAGCCTTTCTAAAGGATATAATGCCAAATTGAATTACAATACAGTTAGGGAAATGCCTATGTCTAAAGTGACCTAATTATATTCCATATTAATTTTACATCAGTAAAATCTATATCTAATTTTCTCAGCTCACAGGTGAGAATAGGACATTTTCCTGACTGCTCAAAAAAGACCAGAAATCAAGTAATGCTTTTAAGCTGAACTTGAAGTTACCTGTACTTGTAGTAAAGTATTCCTCATAGGCTTTTCACCACCTGTCACGTGGAAAAGCCACGAGGTGAAATACGAGCATGGGCATTCTGTTAGTCYAGTCAACAGATCACCTTACAGATACAGAAGTAATTGGTCCAAATAAATGACTAATTTGTGGAGTAGTTAATTTCGTTTTTAGGATAGTTTGCTTCAGTTTCTCTGTTTCTCTCTCTGCAAGAGTAGCAAGACTTATTAAATACATGCTGTGTTTTGGAGAAGGTGCAATGTTCAAGTATAAAGTGTGCAGATGGACAGTTCAGCAAAATGTTCCCAGATAATTTCTTATACTGTCAAAGGTAAAACTGGTCTGTAGTAAATAGTTGTATGTAAGCCACTTTATTCTATTTATTTGCTGCAGAGTGATTTATTTGCTGCAGTATGTCTGGGTGGATTAAACATGCCTGGGTTTTACCTTTTATGATACACACTTTGAACTGTAGTGCTGGAGTGTGTATGTTGTTAGCACTTGGAAGTTGGTGCAGTTTCCGTAATGTCCTCTGAGTGAGCCTGAGCCTTGAGGTTGATGCTTAGGCATTGAGAATAACATTCAAGATAAATAATACTACTCTAGCAAATTAGCAGAGACATAAGCTTTTTTTGTGTGTGTATGTGAAGGTTATCTAGAAGTGAGTTTGCTATTTCAAATAGTGCAGAAATCCAGGTGGCAAATTCAACACGGTTGAACACAACTGGCAAATTCAACAACAGTTRTACCAGGATCAAAACAAACAATGACAATTCTTTATTAATATTCTGTTTTTCACATTAATATTTTTGTGAAAAAATGATGTTAATAATATAGACTGTTAATTCTATGCTCAGTCCTTGGGTAGAATAATGTTGGTGAGTTTTGGCTCAGACGAAAAGAGAGCTGAAGCAGGTTGTCAAGAGTGAAAACCAACATGAGTAGCTGAAAAGAGGTTTTTACTGTCTGAGAAATGGCTCTAGGTAATTGAAGATTACTAGTAAGGTACATGAGATTAGAGATGTGTTTTACAGATATTATGATTCATTCATATCATTAGACATGGGTGTGAATGGGGGAGTTCTCTAGTGTACTCTAAAGGAATTTGCATGTTTAATACTTCAGGTTTTGTACACTACACMTTTATACATGTTGTAATTACTTCCATGCAAGAATGTTAATTTGAAAGCTTGCTTTAATACCACAGAGGTGTAGGTTTTCATCTTAGAATTTTGTTCTCATTCTCCCTCCCTCCCTTCTCCTCTCTCTCTTTTAAATAAAAGATTATATTTATTTTAGTACCAAAAAAGACCATGAAATTAGGATGCTTACTGTCATCTATTGTAGGATCTAATAATATTAGTGATATGACGATACCAAATATAAATTTGTTTCTGATTAAAGACCCTGTTTTTGTAAATCCTTATGCACAGGCTTATTTTGAGCATGTGAATTGATTACTGACTCACATGTTCGAAAGTGGGCATGCATATTATTATTATTGTTATGTGACGTAGAATAGTCTCTTTGAAATCAAAATAGCTGTATTTCAGMTTATAACTGTTTTGTTTCCAGGTACTTGCAAATAATGTATTTAAAAAATATTTCTAAAAGTAGAAAAAATATTTCAGCAGATACTAAAAAGACRCACAGAAAGTGACTTTTGAAAAGCATGCCTCCATTCGGTGTGATTAGAACATTGTTGGTATAAATAATCATTATTCTCAGTGGAAAAAAAATGTGTAACATTTTTACAAAACACTTTGACTTAAAAATCTAAGGTCAGTTATCATTCTTTGTTCATACCAGTTGAACACTGAAAAATGAAGGAAAGCGATCTAAATTGAATTTACTAGACTGATAACCATACARTTGGGGGAGATAGTGGGAAGTAGCTACTGTACAACCTTTACTGTGTCAAAGTAATTTAATTTTGGATAGTTATAGTTGAGTGTAATTTGTTGATGTGTGATTTTTGCAAAGGGGGAATAATTCTGCTAGCATTGACAATTTCATGCATTTTTAGCAAGATRCTGCCAAAGGAAAGGTATTTTCATAGAATTTCTTAATGTATAGTTGCCTGGAGGGAGAATATCAATGAAGTGGCTAGCAGATTCTTTTTAAAGCTCTTGGAATCTATATTTAAGAAGGTACATGTTAGGGGGGGAGAGAAATYGTGTTCTTTATGAATTTGAATATATAAAAAATGAATGTATTAGATTGTTATGTAATAGTTGGGAAATCACTTTTTATAAAATATCATTCTCATATCTTAAATAGTCTTTTGGAGCCTAATGACTGTAATACTCATTATAACCTTTTTCAAAACCAGCTATGATCAAAGCTTAGATTAATATTCATTCTCTTCATTCGTTCAGTTTGTTAGAATTGTGATAATGATTTTGGGGGTTCTGGTGTAGTTGATATAAAATTAGTGGTTAAATCCTTGATTTAGAATCATGCATTTTATCAGGAAGCTGTCTGGGAAAGGAACTGCGTGCTAAAGAGAGTAGGGTAAGATTACTGCTATGGTCAAGGTCTGGGAGCTGGACTTCTGCCTGTGATTTTTCCCCTGCCTGTGATTTTTTTTTTTTTTTTTTTCCCTCCCACACGAACTACCTAGGAGAGGCCCCCTATCTTCTCTGAATCTTGCGAACTTGGTTGCATCTGTAGATCTGTGAGAAGGGACAAGTTGGCTGTACCTTATGTAACATTAGGTTGGAGCTGATGAGGGGCCAGCCTTAGTGAGCCACATCTATGAAAAATTAGAGGCCAAGTATTCATTAACCTTGCAGTGAAGCATCCTCAGTGCTGAAGAGGAGGACCTGAGGCAACACGTAGAAGGCTGGAGGAGGAGCCCTAGCACTCCTAGCACTGAGAGGCTCTTACCCAGCCAGATTGGTTCTTCCTTGAGTCAGTGTCCTGTGGTGTGTGGCTTGCCCTTTTCCGGCAGGCGAGGTTGGAATTTCACCAAAGAGCCTTACGAGCCCTCGGAGTAGTCTGGAAAAAGCAGTATTCCTGCATGGCTCAGCAAGCTGACTATAAAGGGATTGACGGTTTATCATTTCTATCGAACAGTGCTATAGTTTGTTTTATTTTTGTGATGACAGGCCCTTTTAAAGAAGTATTTTGAATAGTTTCTTTTGTTATGAGAGGGCAAATGGGGGATTCTGGATAACTGAAAGGGTGTAGTAAGGARACAAATTGTATATGTCACCTGAACATCAGCTCAGTCCTTGAAGTTCAAATAGTAAAAGATATGATGCTTCTTCTCAGTGCATTCCTGTAACTAGTGCATTCCAGAAGAAAGTGTTTGATGCATGGCATTTAGTAGTGATTTTTCTTGAGAGGGACCTTTAGGTTTTGAAGCTAAATAGTTTGTGCATGGTTTAGCACAATATAAAAAGCCCAATAACTGAAATGAGGCATAAAGCATCATTTCATCTTCATCTTCGCTATGTACATTTTAGCACAACCTTCCTAATGATGTTTTGCACTTCTGTTACCCATACAATCAAAATATTTCGTAATGCTTTGGAAACATTGGAAACATTGAATAACAATTATTAGTTTTAATGTGATACTACTTTTTTCTTTTTTTTTTGTACACCTACTRTTATATGCAGTAACCCATAAAATAAGTGATAGTGAAAACAGTTGGGTAAAGAAAGCAGCAACCTGGCCCCAGTTCCATCTTGTGCATTTTACTGCATTATCTATACGGTCAGTTTTACCGACGGCTTGTTGCACGGGGCGTCGTTAGATGGCACTTATGTTGGAAGGCATTAAACAAGAAAAGGTAACTCTTGAAAGGATGTACAAACCTGTGTGCTGCGTCGAGCAACTTAAAGAGCAAACAAGTGTAAAGTGAATACTTTCACTTAATTTTCTCTCTGAGGGAAGTATTTACTACTGCCTCCATTTTACAGACAAGGAATGAGGAAAATTGAGCACAGAGCCTGTAAGTGGCCTACATGAGAAAATACAGCTGGCTATTAATACGTTGCTGAGCTAGGAATAGAAGTTATAGGCTCTTCACTGACTTCTGGCATTCTGCTTTACTCCTGTTAGCAGAGTGCCGGTAGCACAATTGTTTGTGATTCTGGTTGGGACATGATTAAATTTATTGAGCATTTCTCATTTTTTTCTGATGATTTTGATTTGCCTGAATCTTTTCTGACGTGAAGTGTAAATCTCTGTAGACATCCCAGTGGAACTGGAGGGAAMTGTACCACAGGACATGGGAGAAAATGGTTTTATTGTTTGGGGGGGTTTTGTGAGGGAGACAGTTGAACTAATATTAAAAATTTCTCTCTTCCTCACAGTTTTCTTAAATAGAAGAGTCTTTAACTTTCTTACTTTAGCTGTCCTTGTCTTTGATACTCTTTACTTCCAGTTATGTTTCTGCTAATGTTGGTAATTTCTAATAAGGTTTGTGTCCTGAGCTATATTGGGAAATAACTCTGTCAAATCTGAACCTTTTAATTTGCCATAAGAGTTGTAAGGGTTCTGTGAGGTGAGAATTGGGAACTGAATCAGACCCCCACATTCCTTCTATGCAGGTAAACTGTTACATTGACTGACCCCTAAAGTATGATTGCATGTATGCAATATAACAAGAGCAGCAAGTCATTTTTTTCTGCTTGTGAGCATTTGTTCTTAATGCTTTCAATATCCCATTGAGTTCAGGTGGRCTGCTGCTTCATTGTTCATTCTTGTGTCCTTCTGTTTTACAGTGAGGTTTATAAGCTGCAATGGAAACAAAAAAATACACTTTGGAAGCAGTGAGCCTGAAGATTTTAGAGTAGGTGAAGATGGTGTGGTATATGCAGAGAGAAGCTTTCAACTTTCAGCCGAGCCCACAGAATTCGTAGTATCTGCTCAAGACGAGGAAACCCAGGAGGAATGGCAAATGAGAGTGAAACTAACCCCTGAACCAGCATTCACAGGACCTTTGACAAAAGTAAGAAACAGCAAAAAGGCTCTATCAATTTATCTCAAGAAACATGCCTAAAAATAGGAGTTTGATTCTGTCTGTCGTGCATTTGTACATGAGATATGTGGATAATAGGGCACTAATGAGTGTATAATTGTAAAGCTGTAGCCTTAGAAAGAACTCCCATAATCGATTATTTTGTAGCTTTGCTAAGACATGGCAACCATGTCTGTTTAACTCTATATGATTTGTTTATGTTTGAGCTTTTTATTTGTCTCATTTGAGATTTATACCTGAATTTAAGTTGGATATGGTCATTTCTTTATTTTAAATAGCTTGAAAGCATTACAGTATTTATTCAAGCAGTTAAATATAACCACAAAATAAACAAATCTCTGCTAGAATGCATTAGTCAAGTTTATTAGATGGGAGCTGTAGATTTACAGCAGTAGTAGGAAAGCATTTCTGGCATGGAATATTGGCTTTGTCTTATCCCTTCATAATCAAATTGGAGGCTGTAAATTATTCATGATTTCAGCACTACTTGGTAAGGAATATAGTCTCCCTCTGCTGGAAGCKGCCATAGAATAAACCGACTGCTGTAACACAAATCAGACCTAGCCATATACAAATAATGTAATATATTTACTTTAGGAAAACAATATTAAGTCTACTGTGCTTGTCTGTTATGTTACTTGCTGCCTGCTGTTTTTTTACCTTCTCTTACAAAGACCTTAAATTACAAATAAAGAGCAACATTTGTTCATGGCTTAATATACCTTTAATAGGTACAGATTAAAGATTTAAGCATAATTTTAAAATAGTGTTATTATGTAAGTCATTTTTCTGAGCACACACTGGAGACCAAAGCTGTGTAATCCTCAATTTTTTTGTTTGTCTCTTTGCTCATTGTTTTTGGTCACTTAAGGCAATTATTTAACAAAGAAATATTGCAGTTTTGTCTGTAGCAGAAGTCTAATAAAAGAGGGGGTATGTAGCTATGCAAGGGCATACTGTGTTCTTTGCAGAGATCCAGTTCTAGCGTCCTTAACGTCAGTGGAATATAGAATAGGGGAATCTGGCCTTCAGTTGTGCTTCTGCTTTTGTCTCTGACACATTTGATTAGATAAAAACAATGGTTTTCTCTTAAAAGATTTGGAAAGTGTTTTTGTCTCCTTCTCTCCACCCTCAAGCAGGCTAGCATGCTATATGCATGCTGGCATCCAGAGTTAAAGGCTGAAATGACTGCAGATAYAGAAGGCAATAGAAAAGGAATGTTGACACCCAGCAAAGATTAATGCCCAGTGTGTAAAGTGGGTCATCTACAGCATCCATCATGGCTGACATAGGTTTAAAATAATTACAGCATTAATTCTGTGGGATTTAATAGGGTCATAAATATTTGAGACATTCCTTACCGGTATGTATTAAACTTCTCTTGGAACTCAAATTATATTTTAGCACACTCAGATCTAAATTTAATGTACAGTAGCACATTACCTGAACTGAAGTTCCAGCTAATGAGAAATACATGAAGGCATACTACTAAATTCTGCAAAATATTAACTACTTCTAGAAAGTGCAGAGTGGTTTACACAGTAGTACTATGTTATAAATGGCTTAAAGTTCTATTTTTCCTGCAACTGGAATAAGGGGGGGGGGGGGAAGGGACTCTTAGAATTTCATAGTATAGTCGTAAATAATAATGCTTATTTTCATACTGCACTGTGAATGCAATTTCAATATCAACAGAGAGGAAAGGTAGCCTTTCAGTAGGTTATGTAATTATCCAATTTTTTTTTAACATATACCAGCAATTCTTCTTCTAATATATGCTTAATTTTATCATGTGCCTGGGAAAGGACCAAAAGAAAATTGAAGACATTGTATTTCCATGGCAACAGTATAAGCAGAGCAGCCATCTGAAGAGACAGAAGAGGGACTGGGTTATCCCTCCCATCAACTTGCCAGAAAATTCCAGAGGGCCTTTTCCTCAAGAACTAGTTCGGGTAAGGATGTTAACAGAGACGTGGTTTTCAGGATCCCCCGAAGAGCTCTTGAAGCAGTTGTTGGAGCGATATGTCATTCTTAGCCCAACTGTGTATGTGATTTCTGTTGGTATCACCGTGCAGTGGAAAGTGTCCTTGATTGAGGTGGTAATTGCCCTGATAAATTCCTCCTGATTAAGGAAAATTTCTGACAGTTCAAAAATTTTCCTGAAATGCTACGGYGTCTGGCTCTGGAGTCTTCCACTTGGGGTCATGAGCAGGAACTAGCAGGAACAGCAGGAGGCAGCGGGATGTGTCAGTGACGTATGCTAGCTTTTCARCAGCCCTGCGTAGTGCGTGGGTGGCCATTGCTGAAACCGGGATGGGCCTTCCAGTCGTGACACTAGTCTCGATCGACTTCTAGAAGGATTTGTTAGAACTCCTATGAAAGTTAGCACAGGCTGATAGGTTGGAGCATTGCTTTTGGAGATGTGCTTGCTAGTGATTCAGCCACCTTTGGAGGATGTGCTGCTCATTAATTGTTTTCTTGGAAGATGAGACTGAAGTTCAGTCTTTAAAAATAAAAAAAAAGAAAAAAGAAAAGAAACTCAGGAAGTTTCTAATGAGCTTCAGTATTGTCAGTAGTGGAAGAGAATCTGTATTGGTCCAGGAATACACAGGGGAAAAAAAAGACTTCTTATTTCTCACATAGTTTTGTGTTAGTATGTGTTTTGTGTACCATTCTAGGATCTAAGCAATTCTGTTAAAGGTAAAAATGCTTGCTTGTTTTACTTTAATACAATTCTTGATTTTATGATCCTTCACTGACTGGCTTTCTAACAAAAAGAAAGCACAGCTGAAAAGCTGAAGCATTATGTTAACTTTATAGCATTTCCAGAATAATTATTTTTACAAATTTAGTCTAGAGATTAAAAACAAACAAAAAAGAAGAGAACACTACCTTGCTGTCTCAGCAGCAGTTCCTGCCACTGACTATTTGTAACTAATATAAACATTGTTTTTCTGACTCGCAGATTAGGTCCGATCGGGATAAAAGCCTTTCGCTGCGGTACAGTGTGACTGGCCCAGGAGCTGACCAACCTCCGACCGGAATCTTCATCATCAACCCCATTTCAGGACAGCTGTCTGTGACAAAGCCTTTAGATCGGGAGCAGATCGCTTCTTTTCATGTAATTTACTATAAATCAGATTATCAAATTGAAGATTAACATCTGCTTCATACATGACTTGAGCAGCTGGCTTATAGTTTTCTGAGAGATATGATTTTAAGAGTTTGTAGCAGATTTGTATTTATATTTACTGTATTCACTAAGGCTAACTCTCAGTATGTTTAAACAGCTTAAATATATTAACACATATAAACAGTGGTTTAATCTATTYAGATAAAGTAATTACAAAGATTGAAATGCGGATTCTGTAGCTTATATTTCAAATACAGGTCATTGATCACAGTCTCCACTGTATTGCGTATTTGTCAAAAGTTTACTTTTAATACAGCAACTTAAATTAGGACATGACTWCTATTAGAATTGCAGCAGCTGTGGTTTGAGAAATGGATGGGAAGAATAACCTACCAATTTTCATTTCTAGGGGCAAATCTAAGCATTTTAATGGAATTGTAAATTAGATCTGTCAGCTTATGAAAATGATATTCTTTGCTGTAAAGGAATTGACAAAGTAGATCAAGGATTCAAGTGTTAGCAGAAAAGAAAGGTTTGAAGGAAAGGGGGAGACCARACTTTGACCTGAAGTTGTCTCCTGCTTTTGAGAGAATACACTGAAATTGTTATGGAAGTCACTCAGCAACTAGAGAGAGTTTCCAGCACTTCATGGTGGAGAACAGCCCTTAATTGGCTCTCTGGGAAGCCTCCTGAATGGAGGATGTAGCAGATGGCTTCTGTGGATGGGACCCGGCTATTACAAGGTCACAGCACCTCCAACAGTCATGAGAATTTGGCATTGACAACTGAAGATTTAGAGACTTAAGAATTTAATGAACAGTTTCCAGGGTTGGGGGTTACCTATACTGTCTTGCTCTTTCCTAGTAGGTTTGTAGTCATGAAATGTATAAAATGGGCTTCAGCARGCCTGCCTGTAGGAGCAGGTTGCTCTTTTGCCTAGCAATTGCTGGGCTCTGGTCTGGATATGTATGGGTTCACATTTTCAAAAAATACTGCAATTTTTATTTTCTGTTCATTTTTACATGATTTAGGTAAACCTGACTGTCAGAGGTAGATGTTCAGTCCTTTTTGACAATCAGGGCATTAAATTTAAGTCTCAAGGGTCTTTGAAGCTTGGACTATAAGCTGTAGCCTAATTTTAGCCTGGAATTTCAATGTGTTTACCAACAGTGATTTATGACAAACTTTACCTTGGTGCTTTGGATAACACAGAAAAATTCCATATGCTTTTACTTAA